>NC_081148.1:1711757-1744257 GCF_958295425.1 Solea solea | reverse complement strand
TGTCAGGCAATAGGAATGTGCTCATCACATGGTTCTGACCAATAAAATGTGTGTTGTCGTTTCTCTGGTTCTGCTGTGGTTCTTCTCTGGTCCCTCTCTGGTTCTGCTGTAGTTCTCTGGTTCTTCTCTGGTTCTTGCTGTAGTTCTCTGGTTTTGCTCTGTTTCTGCTGTAGTTCTCTGGTTCTTTTCTGGTTCTGCTGTAGTTCTCTGGTTCTTCTCTGATTCTTCAGTGGTTCTCTGGTTCTTCAATGGTTCCGCTGTGGTTCTCTGGTTCTTCTGTAGATCTGCTGTGGTTCGTCTCTGGTTCTGCTGTGGTTCTTCTCTGGTTCTACTCTGGTTCTGCTGTAGTTCTTCTCTGGTTTTTCTGTAGTTCTGCTGTGGTTCTTCTCTGGCTCTGTTCTGGTTCTTCTCTGGTTCTGCTGTAGTTCTTCTCTGGTTTTTCTGTGGTTCTTCTTTGGTTCTGCTATGGTTATTTTCTGGCTCTGCTGTGGTTCTTCTGTAGTTCTTCTTTGTTTTTTTCTGTGGTTCTGCTGTGGTTCTTTTCTGGTTCTTCTCTGATTCTTCTCGGGTTCTTCTCTGGCTCTGTTCTGGTTCTGCTGTGGTTATTCTCTGATTCTGCTGTGGTTCTTTCCTGGTTCTTCTGTAGTTCGCCTCTGGTTGTTCGGTGATTCTTCTCTGGTTCTGTTCTGCTTCATCTGTGATGTCTGAGGAAGCTGAGACTCTAAGATCATGTTGATCTGCACTGTCTTACTCTGACTCACTTAAGCCTCTTAACTAAAGTACTATCTCACTGTGAGACTCTTCCACACCAAAGTCTATAGAGACTTTTTCTGATGGACTTTTTTTTTTTAACCATACTCTTAAGTCATTAGAGGAAAAAAATGTCCACTTCCAAAAACAAACTGCTATAAACAAATAGTACAGATTTTATTTTTTTTGGGTTAAAACTTTTGATCAAAACTATAAAATATCAAATAACAGTTTAACCTTTTAAATGTGTGTGATTACACGACGACTGTTTGGTCGTCAAACTTAAGTTGTTTTAAAGTTTAATCTATAAAGTTTTTATAGCAGCTTTTTGGAGGTGGACATTTTTGTCCTTAATGACTTCAGAGGGTAGTAAATGAAAGGTTCCAAAGAACAGAAGAAAAAAAGCTCAAAATTTCAAAGTCAAAATCAAATCTTTATTCATTCACGTGACAGTGAAGCTTATTTAGTTCACTGCGCTGCTGCCCCCTCCAGGCTCAGAATGGGTACTGCTCTCTCGCCACAATCCTTCTCGAATAATCCGATCTTTGTCTGTCAGTTTAAATCACAGCAAAATATCGCAATGCCATTTTTCTTCCACCATTGTTCAGAATTTTATTCACAAATTTAAAACATAACTATGACGGTGTGTTTTTTTTTTATTTTTATTAGTTTTTTAAGTACATTGGGATTTGAATTTATTCACTGATGTGTGGCTTTGTCAAAAAGTAAACACGGAATGGATTATTACAGGAATGGTGCGTGGATCCTGGACATAATTATCATTTCCCCCTCTGAGTAAACTGTGGCTCAAGATTAGAAAAAAATGTACACCTGCCACTGCTATCTGTCATATTTTTTATATATATTTATATATGTATGTGATTAGGCTTGATTTTCTTTAGTTAACTTGTGTTCCAGTGCCTCTTTTGTGTTGCTCTGTGATTCAAGGTTTGAAGCTCGTGCTCTGGAACAGAGAAGTCTAATCTGGGGGCAGAAGCTCTAAGTTCTATGAAGTGAAAAGCCCGACTCGTCCTCTGCCGTATGACAGTTTGAAAATAGACGTTTCATCTCGCAGGAGTTCATTACCGTGTCCTAAGCTGTGTCCCTCCATGTTTTGTCCTCCCCATAAAAGTAAATTCTATTATTTTTTTGATGTTGTCCCGCAATCATATCAACGTCTTTGGGCGTCTCCCTTTAGGGGGCGCCACCACGGGTCCTCTGCCTCCATCTCGTCCGTTATTTTTTTCAGTGGTTTGGCGAATCCGAGCAGGAAACTAAAACCTTTTGCTGGAAAATATTGAGCAGCTCATTAAGTTTTGAAAAGGATCAAAAGTATGGAGCGGCAGAGTCTAAATCAGGCTTCTGTTTGAGTCAAACATAAAATCTGATGTCCTCATTTGTTGACACGTGGAGTTCATTGTAGCCTACCGCGTCTATCTTTGATGTTTATTAGGATGAAGCCCTCACTCGAAACAAAGTGTGGAAAACTGGAGTGTGTCAGGTCTCATCATCATGCTGAAAAGAACCTGAAGATGGCGCTGCGCTGTTTGTTCAAGCGCGTCTTGCAAAAGTCGCCAATGCATTTTGGAAGGTCTGGGTCTCGCCTCTCCATGGAAATCAGGACTCTGGTTGCAGAACCCCACTTCTTAGAGAGGTGCTTGAAGATGGCCTTGTTGAGGGTCTCAACGTTTCCCGGTGTGATGTTCACGCTGGAACCTTCCAGTTGAGCCAAGGTCGCATCGACCAGACGTTGAATGGTGAATTCTAAGTCTGTGAAAAATGTCCTGTCCCCTTTAACTGCCCTCCAGACCTTCTTGATGAGTGTTGTTATGACGAGCCTTAGACAGGCCCTGCTGACTTCTGTCTGTGCTGCGTCACCTGTCGCAGGTACAGCAGCCTCCTCGAGGTAGGGCTCTGGTTCCTCCACCACTGTAGCCAGTGGCATCTGTGCTATTGTCACCCTCTCGCTCTCCAACAAAGCCTGCATCACCCTGTCGCTGTAGCTGCGGACCTGGTTTTCCAGCCACCAGCTCATCAGCGACAGGAAGCAGATCACTCTGCGCTGGATGTCGTCATAAATGGTCGCGTGAGGCTGAGGCTCGGTCATCACCATTTCATTTGCAGCCTCCCGGAATGTTGTCGGAACCATCTCACCTGTGACGTGGCTGTACAGGAGATTGCTGAATTCCCCCGTCAAGTCAAAGACGTCCTCTCGGGAAATCTTCTCGAGTTTGCGAAGCATGCAGACCTCTTCCTCGCTCATTAGGATTTTTCCACTGGTCTGCAGCACAGATTCAGCATCGTCCAGCAAAGACTTGACCGAGTCGCTGTCTCTGACTCTGGCCTTGCTGTGGAACTTTGCCTTCACTTGTGAAAAGATTCGACAGATGGAGGCTTTGGCGAACATCTTGGCAAAGAAGTTGCAGATCTTCGTCCTCAGTCCGTTTTGTTGGGCCTTGGGACTCGGATAGGTCGATGCACTCTCTTTGAACTCTTGAACAGACTGAGCAATGTCTTCTGCAGCACTTTGAATGTCCGCAGAAAACTCCTCCTGCAGCTGGTTGTACTCTATGTCTGGAATGTCCTCCACAATGGGCCCGATGATCTGATTCAACTCTCCGCTGATGATGTACTGCACGGACTGCGTCATGGACGAGACCTCGGTGTTTGCGGAGGAGTGGACGCTGCTGCGGCGAGATTGTTTCACGGTGCAGCACATGCATCTCATCTTGTGCGCACACTTCTTCAGCATTTTGCAGACGGAGCGTATCATCGCGTTGGTTGGCTTCGGTTGCCCGGAGCCGTTGCTGGCAATGACTTCTGTCACAAGCAGCTCTGTCAGATGGTCGGAGGCGGGGCCTTTCACCGTTTCCACGCCGAGGGCGTCGGCAAAACTGCGGGCGATGGAGTCGTCCAGAGTGTCGCGCATGTGGTCCACCAAGGAGTCTTGTTTGAAAAAGTCCGACATGACGTCGACGAGGGCGCACAGGACCTTCACCAGCATGTCTGCCAGCCTCAGTCTGGTGTCGTTGTCAGGTTTTCCCGCCGCTAACAAACTCCACTGCTCCGCCGTCAGACCTCGCGTGAACAATTCGATGTGTGGGCGAACGTTGTCCACGGACAACTTTGGCAGCTCCATGGTTTCTGAACTCATCGTCTTGTGCAGGAATCTGGATCCAAGCGCTTCACTTGTTTTGTTTTTTGCTGAAAGTATGAAGTGAGTTCTCTGCTCGTCCTTCTTCAGCGTCTCACTGCAGGTTCTGTTTGGATGTTGCGTGGTTTACAATAAGATGACGCACATGTAAAATAAATGATGTCACCGACACATCAAAGGGCCTTTGATCAACATGTGACATCACTTCACATCTGTCACATGTGGCTCAGGCAGCCAATGAGGAGGATGTAGACCTTCAAACTGTAGAGGGCAGCGTTTCCCCTCAGTGTCACAGAGCAATCCTTAACGCGGGGACAACACGGGGGAAACGCGGGGGCAACACAGGGACAACACAGGAGTAACAAAGGGACAACATGGGGGCAACACGAGAACAATGCAAGGGCAACACGAAGGCAACACGAGAATGTGAGGACAGCGCAGGGGCAACACGGGGACAACACAAGGGCAACGCGAGAACAACGTGCTGACTGCACACAGGAAGTCCCTCAGCGCTGATTTTTCCCTTCATCAAACAATAAAGAGAAAAGATTTGGTAGAATTTTCACGTTGTTTTGATTTAAATCCACAGACGCATCTTTTTCCTGTTTCTCTGTGTGATTATGATCGCTAGAGGTTTGTTCTGTTGACTGCCCCTGGTCCTGGTCCTGGTCAGGGGGACAGCGGGACGCGCCCACTCTTGACTTGTGTGGGTGAGTGAGTGGTTTACACACTTAGTTTCCTGTTGGAAAAGTTAGTTGATCTTGTTAGGACCAGTCGTCCTTGTGTGTGTCTGTGTGTCTGTGTGTGTGTCTGTCTGTCTGTCTGTGTGTGTGTGTGTGTGTGTGCTGTCAAAAGCGGCTGCTGTCCATCTGTTGTCCTCTTATCTCTTCATTGGTTCTATTTTTCTCCTTCACTTTGTTTCCTTCCTTCCTTCCTCCTCGTCCTCGTCCTTGTCACTGACGTCTCCAGTGAATTTGTTTTAAATAAAAGTTAAAATTGACGTGTGTCCGTGTTCCTGCTGGTTATGACATCATCTTCCTGTGCCAGGGTTTTGGGGGCGGAGCCAAGCAGCCTCTTCCGTCTCTCAGCAACTTCATCTCCACGTTCAGCCAGAGGAGGGACGTGGGGGGGCGGGGCTTTGACAGTGGCGGCGTGATGGGCACGAGCCTGGGACTCAGACACGGTGAGTTCACTCATTCACTCATTCACAACCTTCTGGTGAATGTTCTAGCTTCAAACTTCATGAACTAACGTGTTGTTAAAGATGATCGACTGAAGCTATGGCGCCCCCTGTGGCCATCTGAGTAATGACACACACACACACTCTGTGTGTTCTCAGCAGCAGGGGGCGCTCACTGCGTTATAACGCTGAAGCTTCAGTGTTTATGAATATGTAGAGGACGCTCAGAGGACACTCAGAGGATGTGTCAAACAGCTCGTCCTTTCATTCATGTCATTGCACAAACAATGACGTGAATGAGTGAATAAACATGCAGCAGCTCGTCCTCTCGTCTCCTCACACTTTGAACTGTGATGAAAGCTGGAGGACGCCACTGCTCTAACAAGAGGTCGTCATGGTGACGGCAGCGTGTTGCTGACAGGGGTGATGCACAGAGCAGGTCGTTATGAAGTGATGAAACAGGATATTATGGTCTGTTTTCACTTTGAACCAAATTTAACAACAAAGAAAAAAAAAGTCAAATTTCATTTGTCAGTAAAAAGTGATTTGAGTGAATGAATGAATGAATGTTACATGAAAAACTAATTTTCTTTAATGAAATAAAAAGAGAGCGAGCGCCACCTGCTGTTCAAACACTGAACTACAGGAAACACCAGCGCTTTCATCTCCAGCTTCAATGGGCAGGCCTGCTGCACACAATGGTTACCATGGTTACCGTGGAGACGCAGACAGATGGAGGCTAATCCTGAACACAAGTGTGTTTTTCTGTGATTACGCACTGATGAGGACTAATAGCTGTGTGTGTGTGTGTGTGTGTGTCTGTGTGTCTGTGTGTCTCTCTGCGTGTGTTTGTGTGTGTGTCTGTGTCTGTGTCTCTCTGTGCATGTGTGCGTGTGTGTGTCTCTCTCTGTGCGTGTGTGTGTGTTTGTGTGTGCATCTGAAGCTCTTTTTTGTTTGTGTTGTCGCAGAAAAACCACAAAAAGCTCAAATCAGTCAAATGTGAAAATGTTTGAGGGTCATTAAAACACAAGAGAACCATGTTTGTGTTAAACCAGAATGAGTGTGTTGTCGTTGTTGTTGCTTGTGAGTGTGTTGTTGTTGTTGTTGTTGTTGTTGTTGTTGTCATTTGTGAGTGTGTCGTTGTTGTCGTTTGTGAGTGTGTTGTTGTGGTTGTGAGTGCTGTTGTTGCTGTCGTTGTCATTTCTGAGTGTGTTGTGGTTGTGTGTGCTGTTGTTGCCGTCGTTGTCATTTTTGAGTGTGTTGTCGTTGTTTGTGAGTGTGTTGTTGTGGTTGTGTGTGCTGTTGTTGCTGTCATTGTCATTTGTGAGTGTGTTGTCTGAGTGTGATGTCGTTGCTGTGGTTGTTATTGTGGTGAGGGTGTCGTCGTTTGTTAGTGTGTTGTTGTGGTTGTGTGTGCTGTTGTTGCTGTCGTCGTTGTCATTTGTGAGTGTGTTGTTGTCGTTGTTTGTGAGTGTGTTGTCTTTGTGAGTGTGTTGTTGTCGTTGTTTGTGAGTGTTGTTGTTGTGTGTGCTGTTGTTGCTGTTGTTGCTGTCATTTGTGAGTGTGTTGTTGTTTGTGAGTGGGTTGTCGTTGTTTGAGTGTGTTGTCGTTGTTTGAGTGTGTTGTCGTTGTTTGTGAGTGTGTTGTCATGGTTTGTTAGTGTGTTGTTGTTGTTGTTTGTGAGTGTGTTGTCGTTGTTTGTGAGTGTTGTCGTCGTTTGTGTGTTGTCGCTGTTTGTGAGTGTGTTGTTGTCGTTTGTGAGTGTGTTGTCGTCGTTCGTGTGTTGTAGTTGTTTGTGAGTGTGTTGTTGTCGTTGTTTGTGTGTGTTGTCGTTGTTTGTGAGCGTGTTGTCGTTGTTTGTGAGTGTGTTGTCGTTTGTGAGCGGGTTGTCGTTGTTTGTGAGCTTGTTGTCGTTGTTTGGGAGCGTGTTGTCGTTGTTTGTGAGCGGGTTGTCGTTGTTTGTGAGCGCGTTGTCGTTGTTTGTGTGTGTTGTCGTTGTTTGTGAGTGTGTTGTCATGGTTTGTTAGTGTGTTGTTGTTGTTGTTTGTGAGTGTGTTGTCGTTGTTTGTGAGTGTTGTCGTCGTTTGTGTGTTGTCGCTGTTTGTGAGTGTGTTGTTGTCGTTTGTGAGTGTGTTGTTGTCGTTCGTGTGTTGTAGTTGTTTGTGAGTGTGTTGTTGTCGTTGTTTGTGTGTGTTGTCGTTGTTTGTGAGCGTGTTGTCGTTGTTTGTGAGCGTGTTGTCGTTGTTTGTGAGCGGGTTGTCGTTGTTTGTGAGCTTGTTGTCGTTGTTTGGGAGCGTGTTGTCGTTGTTTGGGAGCGGGTTGTCGTTGTTTGTGAGCGTGTTGTCGTTGTTTGTGAGTGTGTTGTCGTTGTTTGTGAGCGTGTTGTCGTTGTTTGTGAGCATGTTGTTGTTGTTTGTTAGCGTGTTGTTGTTGTCGTTGTTTGTGTGTGTTGTCGTTGTTTGTTAGTGTGTTGTTGTTGGCGTTGTTTGTGAGTATGTTGTCGTTGTTTGTGAGCGTGTTGTCGTTGTTTGTGAGTGTGTTGTCGTTGTTTGTGAGCGTGTTGTCGTTGTTTGTGAGCGTGTTGTTGTTGTTTGTTAGCGTGTTAGCCCGTTTCAGAAAGCAGGTTCAACAAACTCTGAGTTCAAACCTTAAAGTGGACATATTATACCCTATTTCCCCCATTAAAATAGTTCCCTGGTGTCCTAATGAACATGTCAGTGACATGCTTTGGTCAAAATACCATAAGGATGAAGCACCATAGCAGTTCAATAACCCTGCTAAGCCCGCCCCTTTCAGAACGCTCGGTTTTCGTGCATGGTCCCTTTATATGCAAATGAGACACAGGCAAACACACACCCACTTCTTCCAGGGGGTTTCTGATTTGTCCTCGTTACAGCGCTTTACAGCTCTATTCGTCTCCCCCTCCCTCCACTAGTTCTCTGACAATATCAACATGGCAGCGTGCGCAGAAAACAGCCAGAGTGCCGTCACAGGAAGAGACGTCCTACATAAGGATCGAGCCGAACACTGACCAACTGTAAATCAGTTAAAAACACTTAGGAACAGCACCACTGATCGCCAGCGGCGCGCGGCGAGCTGCATAAGCTGGCGCTGTATGTTACTGTATCAGACCGGTGACTATGCTCCGGAGACCTCGTCACCGCGGCACCGCTGATCGCCACCGCGCCACCGCGGCACCGCTGATCGCCAGTAAACTGCCGCTCGCCGCTGTATATGTGACTGTATCAGACTGAGTCTGTGCTCCGGTCATGGAGGACGTACTGAACAAATATTTTTAATTA
The DNA here is from genome assembly GCF_958295425.1 of Solea solea. Taxonomy (NCBI): domain Eukaryota; kingdom Metazoa; phylum Chordata; class Actinopteri; order Pleuronectiformes; family Soleidae; genus Solea; species Solea solea. The sequence goes on along the minus strand of NC_081148.1, from coordinate 1,735,871 downwards.
GGACGTGTCAGAAGGGTTAGTTATGAGCTCTATGTGACCTTTTCTTAACAACGTGTGTGTGTTTGTACGTCGGTGAAATACGTCCCCTGACTAAATACGGCGACCGCTGTCTAGTGCGAACACACGAACACACGTTTGCTGACTTTATCCGACACATTAGCTTCATATATCAAATCCTCTGTGGAAGTTTGTGTAAAACACTGTGCTCCACTGTGCAGCCACCAACAGCACACTTGTCCCTCCGCGTTGACATAATACCGCTCTTCCTCCCTCGCCTGCACTCTCGCAGGGACAAGGTGGAGCTAAGGTGGAGCTAAGGTGGAGCTCTCGAAGTAAACTTACTGGTGGGGCGGTAACATTCGCGGTGAAATGCGCATGCTGCCGTCATAAGTGCAGGGAATTCAACATCGAGTGTTTTATCGCCTATACTTACACTAAGGGGAACCATGAAAACATGACTGAGTATTCTTTTTCCACACTTTGGTGACTGGTAGGGCCCCCAGAGTCCCAAATATAAGTATTAAAATGGTTTAAAAGTTGATTTTGCGTAATATGTCCCCTTTAACTCCAGAACAGCTGATCAGCATCAGTTCAGTTCACTCTGAGTGAATCATCATCAATGGAGCACTGATACTACGATTCACCATGGCAACGGGTAAACAAAGAGCACAGCCTCCATTTGAATCCAGTGAGCAGAAATATGAACACATGACATTTATGTGAAGAGTGAATAAATGAACACTGTTCCATTTAATACAGTGTCATTCACTCATTCATCCTTTCATTAATGCATTAAAAACGGCTGCAGTCCTACCATATGTTACATTAGATTTGATCTTTATTCAGCTGGAACCTGACGACAGACAAACTGAAGATGACAATATGACACAGCGAGCAGGTTAGGTTCATGGAGTATGTTGCCATGGTAACTGACTCAGAGTTAAGCTGACCTGGCTTTCTGAAACAGGCCCAGATGAATGAATGAATGATGTTTCCTTTCAGGGAGAGAACTTCCTCCCATCTGCAGCGACGTTCGTCAGAAGCAGCGTCTCTGTGTCCAAACGCTGCCCCCGGAGGCCAAAGCTCCGTTCCCCTGCGAGCCCGTCGTCCCTCTGCGAACCAAGACCACCAAAGACTTTCAGTAAGTCTCCATGGCAACGACAACATCTACAACGACAACAACGTCCTTTATGTTCTTTTGTCTTCGTGTCCACAGAGAGGACATGGACCGAGCCGTCCAATCAGGCGACTGGAGGGAGGTCCGAGACTTTTACCTGACCACGTTTAACTCCTTCATGGAACTCAACGCCGCCTTTAAGGTAGGACACGTCCTGAGGGACACTCTCTGCTTTCTGGCATTCATTCATTCATTCATTCATTCATCTTGTACCACTCAGAGGGTGAAACTGACTCATCCTCTCATTTCTTCTGGTTTCCCAGCGAGAGGCAAACGGATTGTTCAACACCATCGAAGATTCAGGAATCAACGTCAAGTTTGTCAACACTGTTTATGACACACTGATCAACACAGTGAGGACACACACACACACACACACACACACACACACGCACACACACAGACACCTACACAGACACACACACAGACACCTAAACACACACACACAGACACACACACAAACAGACACACACACAAACATACACACACACAAACATACACACATACACAAACATACACACACACAACCACACACACACACACACACAAACATACAGACACACACACAAACATACAGACATACACACAAACATACACAGACACACACACACATACACAGACACACACAAACATACAGACACACATACACAGACATACACACACACACAAACATACACACACAAACATACTGTTAAGTATTCACAGAGCTTCACTTTTTCCTCATTTTGTTATGTTACAAAATGGATAAAATTAATTTTTTTCTTCATAATTAAACCCACAACACTATGGAAGCCCATTTCTACTACTTGATGAAAACAAATTATTATTATAATTATGAGAAACCAAGTCATCATTATGAGATACCAAGTCATCATTATGAGATACCAAGTCATCATTATGAGATACCAAGTCATAATTATGAGATACCAAGTCATAATGAGATACTAAGTCATCATTATGAGATGCCAAGTCATCATTATGAGATACCAAGTCATCATTATGAGATACCAAGTCATAATTATGAGATGCCAAGTCATCATGAGATACCAAGTCATCATTATGAGATACCAAGTCATCATCATGAGATACCAAGTCATCATTATGAGATACCAAGTCATCATTATGAGATACCAAGTCATCATGAGATACCAAGTCATCATTATGAGATACCAAGTCATCATTATGAGATACTAAGTCATCATTATGAGATACCAAGTCAGAATTATAAGATAGAAAAGTCATAATTACGAGATACTAAGTCATCATTATGAGATACCAAGTTATGAGATAAAAAAGTCATAATTATGAGATCAAAGAGTCATAAGATACTTAGTCATAATTATGAGATACTAAGTCATAATTATGAGATACTAAGTCATCATTATGAGATACCAAGTTATGAGATACCAAGTCATAATTATGAGATCTCATAATTATGAGATACTAAGTCATAATGAGATAAAAAAAAGTCATAATTATGTGATACCAAGTCATAATTATGAGATACCAAGTCATAATTATGAGATATCAAGTCATAATCATGAGATACCAAGTCATCATTATGAGATACTAAGTCATTATTATAATAATAATAATAATACATGAGATACCATGTCATCATTATGAGATACCAAGTCATCATTATGAGATACCAAGTCATCATTATGAGATACTAAGACATCAATATGAGATACCAAGTCATCATTATGAGATCCTAAGTCATCATTATGAGATACTAAGACATCAATATGAGATACCAAGTCATCATTATGAGATGCCAAGTCATCATTATGAGATACTAAGTCATCATTATGAGATACCAAGTCATAATTATGAGATACCAAGTCATCATTATGAGATACCAAGTCATCATTGAGATACCAAGTCATCATTATGAGATACCAAGTCATCATTATGACATACCAAGTCATCATTATGAGATACTATGTCATAATTATGAGATAAAAAAAGTCATAATTACGAGATACTAAGTCATCATTATGAGATACCAAGTCATCATTATGAGATACTAAGTCATCATTATGAGATACCAAGTCAGAATTATGAGATAAAAAAGTCATAATTACGAGATACTAAGTAATCATTATGAGATACCAAGTTATGAGATAAAAAAGTCATAAATATGAGATAAAAGAGTCATAATTATGAGATAAAAGAGTCATAATTATGAGATACAAAGTCATCATTATGAGATACAAAGTCATCATTATGAGATACCAAGTCATAATTATGAGATACTAAGTCATCATTATGAGATACCAAGTCATAATTATGAGATACCAAGTCATCATTATGAGATACCAAGTCATCATTATGAGATACCAAGTCATAATTATGAGATACCAAGTCATAATGAGATACTAAGTCATCATTATGAGATGCCAAGTCATCATTATGAGATACCAAGTCATCATTATGAGATACCAAGTCATAATTATGAGATGCCAAGTCATCATGAGATACCAAGTCATCATTATGAGATACCAAGTCATCATTATGAGATACCAAGTCATCATGAGATACCAAGTCATCATTATGAGATACCAAGTCATCATTATGAGATACCAAGTCATCATGAGATACCAAGTCATCATTATGAGATACCAAGTCATCATTATGAGATACTAAGTCATCATTATGAGATACCAAGTCAGAATTATAAGATAGAAAAGTCATAATTACGAGATACTAAGTCATCATTATGAGATACCAAGTTATGAGATAAAAAAGTCATAATTATGAGATCAAAGAGTCATAAGATACTTAGTCATAATTATGAGATACTAAGTCATAATTATGAGATACTAAGTCATCATTATGAGATACCAAGTTATGAGATACCAAGTCATAATTATGAGATCTCATAATTATGAGATACTAAGTCATAATGAGATAAAAAAAGTCATAATTATGTGATACCAAGTCATAATTATGAGATACCAAGTCATAATTATGAGATATCAAGTCATAATCATGAGATACCAAGTCATCATTATGAGATACTAAGTCATTATTATAATAATAATAATAATACATGAGATACCATGTCATCATTATGAGATACCAAGTCATCATTATGAGATACCAAGTCATCATTATGAGATACTAAGACATCAATATGAGATACCAAGTCATCATTATGAGATCCTAAGTCATCATTATGAGATACTAAGACATCAATATGAGATACCAAGTCATCATTATGAGATGCCAAGTCATCATTATGAGATACTAAGTCATCATTATGAGATACCAAGTCATCATTATGACATACCAAGTCATCATTATGAGATACCAAGTCATCATTGAGATACCAAGTCATCATTATGAGATACCAAGTCATCATTATGACATACCAAGTCATCATTATGAGATACTATGTCATAATTATGAGATAAAAAAAGTCATAATTACGAGATACTAAGTCATCATTATGAGATACCAAGTCATCATTATGAGATACTAAGTCATCATTATGAGATACCAAGTCAGAATTATGAGATAAAAAAGTCATAATTACGAGATACTAAGTAATCATTATGAGATACCAAGTTATGAGATAAAAAAGTCATAAATATGAGATAAAAGAGTCATAATTATGAGATAAAAGAGTCATAATTATGAGATACAAAGTCATCATTATGAGATACAAAGTCATCATTATGAGATACTATACCATAATTATGAGATAAAAAAAGTCATAATTACGAGATACTAAGTCATCATTATGAGATACCAAGTCATCATTATGAGATACTAAGTCATCATTATGAGATACCAAGTCAGAATTATGAGATAAAAAAGTCATAATTACGAGATACTAAGTCATCACTATGAGATACCAAGTTATGAGATAAAAAAGTCATAAATATGAGATAAAAGAGTCATAATTATGAGATACTAAGTCATCATTATGAGATACAAAGTCATCATTATGAGATACAAAGTCATCATTATGAGATACCAAGTCATAATTATGAGATACTAAGTCATCATTATGAGATACCAAGTTATGAGATACCAAGTCATAATTATGAGATCTCATAATTATGAGATACTAAGTCATAATTATGAGATACAAAGTCATCATTATGTGATACCAAGTCATAATTATGAGATACCAAGTCATAATTATGAGATACTAAGTCATTATTATGAGATACCATGTCATCATTATGAGATACCAAGTCATAATTATGAGATACTAAGTCATAATTATGAGATAAAAGAGTCATAATTATGAGATAAAAGAGTCATAATTATGAGATACTAAGTCATAATTATGAGATCAAAGAGTCATAAGATACTAACTCATAATTATGAGATACAAAGTCATCATTATGTGATACCAAGTCATAATTATGAGATACCAAGTCATAATTATGAGATACTAAGTCATTATTATGAGATACCATGTCATCATTATGAGATACCAAGTCATAATTATGAGATACTAAGTCATAATTATGAGATAAAAGAGTCATAAAAGAGTCATAATTATGAGATAAAAGAGTCATAATTATGAGATACTAAGTCATAATTATGAGATAAAAGAGTCATAATTATGAGATAAAAGAGTCATAATTATGAGATACTAAGTCATAATTATGAGATCAAAGAGTCATAAGATACTAAGTCATAATTATGAGATACTAAGTCATAATTATGAGATCAAAGAGTCATAATTATGAGATACTAAGTCATAATTATGAGATAAAAGAGTCATAATTATGAGATAAAAGAGTCATAATTATGAGATACTAAGTCATAATTATGAGATCAAAGAGTCATAAGATACTAAGTCATAATTATGAGATACTAAGTCATAATTATGAGATCAAAGAGTCATACGATACTAAGTCATAATTATGAGATAAAAGAGTCATAATAATGAGATACTAAGTCATAATTATGAGATCAAAGAGTCATACTATACTAAGTCATAATTATGAGATACTAAGTCATAATTATGAGATAAGAGTCATAATTATGAGATACTAAGTCATAATTATGAGATCAAAGAGTCATAAGATACTAAGTCATAATTATGAGATAAAAGAGTCATAAATATGAGATACTAAGTCATAATTATGAGATCAAAGAGTCATACAATACTAAGTCATAATAAAAGAGTCATAATTATGAGATACTAAGTCATAATTATGACATCAAAGAGTCATAAGATACTAAGTCATAATTATGAGATAAAAGAGTTATAATTATGAGATAAAAGAGTCTGAATTATGAGTTACCAAGTCATAATTATGAGATACTAAGTTATAATTATGAGATCAAAGAGTCATAAGATACTAAGTCATAATTATGAGATAAAAAAGTCATAATTATGAGATACCAAGTCATAATTATGAGATACTAAGTCAAAATTATAAGTGGCGGAAATGGACTTCCATACAACACCCCATAATGACAATGTGACAATTTTTTTTTTTACATTTTTGCAAATGTATTAAAAATAAAAAAACTGAGAAATTATTCACAGCCTTTGCTCTATACTTTGTTGATGCACCTTTGGCAGCAATTACAGCCTCAAGTCTTCTTGAATATGATGCCACAAGCTTGGCACACCTATCTTTGGGCAGTTTCGCCCATTCCTCTTTGCAGCATCTGTCAAGCTCCATCAGGTTGGATGGGAAGCGTCAGTGCACAGCCATTTTCAGATCTCTCCAGAGAAGTTCAATCTGATTCACGTCTGGGCTCTGGCTGGGCCACTCAAGGACACTCAATGAGTTGTCCTGAAACCACTCCTTTGATATCTTGGCTGTGTGCTTAGGGTCGTTGTCCTGCTGAAAGATAAACCGTCGCCCCAGTCTGAGGTCAAGAGTGCTCCAGGCGGGCTGCCATGTGCCTTTTACTAAGGAGTGGCTTCCGCCTGGCCACTCTACCATACAGGCCTGATTGGTGGATTGCTGCAGAGATAGTTGTCCTTCTGGAAGTTTCTCCTCTCTCCACAGAGGAACTCTGGCGCTCTGACAGAGTGACCATCGGGTTCTTGGTCACCTCCCTGACTAAGGCCCTTCTCCCCCGATCGCTCAGTGTAGATGGCCGGCCAGCTCAAGGAAGAGTCCTGGTGGTTCCGAACTTCTTCCACTTACGGATGATGAGGCCACTGTGCTCATTGGGACCTTCAAAGCAGCAGAAATGTTTCTGTAACCTTCTCCAGATTTGTGCCTCAAGACAATCCTGTCTCAGAGGTCTACAGACAATTGATTTGACTTCCTGCTTGGTTTGTGCCCTGACATGCACTGTACACTGTGGGACCTTATATAGGCAGGCGTGTGCAGTTCCAGATCATGTCCCATCAACTGAATTTACCACATGTGGACTCCAGTGAAGCTGCAGAAACATCTCAAGGATGATCAGTGGAAACAGAATGAACCTGAGCTCAATTTTGAGCTTCATGGCAAAGGCTGTGAATACTTACGTACATGTGTTTTTTGTTTTTTTTTAATAAATGGGCAAAAATGCCAAAAAAAAAACGTTTTTCACGTTGTCATTATGGGGTGTTGTGTGTCGAATTTTGAGGATAAAAATTAACTTAATCCATTTTGGAATAAGGCTGTAACATAACAAAATGTGGAAAGTGAAGCGCTGCGAATACTTAACAGATGCACTGTACACACACACACACACACAAACACACACAGGAACACATGAACACACACAGACATACACACACAGTGGTAGTTGATGACATCAAGTCTGTGTGTGTGTGTGTGTGTGTGTGTAGCCTCAGGACATCCAGAAGTCAGTGTTGAAAGGAATCATCAACAGTTTGCTGAGGGAGTGGAAAGGGTAAGACGACCTGCGTTACACATTCATTCATTCATTCACATTTGAGTTTGATTTCCTTTGTTCCGTGAACTTTGTGTGAGCACTCTTGTCTCTGTCTCTGTCTGTGTCTCTGTCCTCAGGCCTCGGACCAAAGACGACCTCCGAGCTTATTTCATTCTGGTTCAGGTGAGAGTTAAACCGTCACATGATGTTGTGTCACATGACTCCTTCTCACTCGTGTTGTTTTCATGATGTCATCAATCATCAGTCTTGTGGATAAACTGAAGGGAGAGTTAAGCTAAGGGATCTGGGTGTGTCTGTGCGTGTGTGTCTGTGCGCGTGCGTGTGTGTGTGTCTGTGTGTGTGTGTGTGTGTGTGTGAGAGTCTGTGCGCGCGTGTGTGTGAGTCTGTGCGCGTGTGTGTGTGTGTCTATAGAACCCTCAGTATTCGAGCAGCAGCACCTTCGTGATCTACGCTCACCTCCTGAGACAGATCGCAGCTTTGTCTGAGGCTGACCACCATTTCCTGGTTCACTGGCTCAAAAAGTAAGACTCTCTGTCTTAATTTGTGTGTTATTGTTTACATACAGGTTTACCACAAGATGTTGTAAATTAATGTTTTAAATCAAATATATTATTAATGTTATTATTATGACTTCACCCCACAGTCTGTTACACAAACTCTGTGTAACAGACTCTGTGTAACTCTGTGTAACAGACTCTGTGTAACAGACTCTAACAGACTCTGTGTAACTCTGTAACAGACTCTGTGTAACAGACTCTGTGTAACTCTGTAACAGACTCTGTGTAACAGACTCTGTGTAACTCTGTAACAGACTCTGTGTAACAGACTCTAACAGACGCTGTGTAACTCTGTAACAGACTCTGTGTAACAGACTCTAACAGACTCTGTGTAACAGACTCTAACAGACTCTGTGTAACTCTGTAACAGACTCTGTGTAACTCTGTGTAACAGACTCTGTGTAACTCTGTAACGGACTCTGTGTAACAGACTCTAACAGACGCTGTGTAACTCTGTAACAGACTCTGTGTAACTCTGTGTAACAGACTCTGTGTAACTCTGTAACGGACTCTGTGTAACAGACTCTAACAGACGCTGTGTAACTCTGTAACAGACTCTGTGTAACTCTGTGTAACAGACTCTGTGTAACTCTGTAACGGACTCTGTGTAACAGACTCTAACAGACGCTGTGTAACTCTGTAACAGACCCTGTGTAACAGACTCTAACAGACTCTGTGTAACAGACTCTAACAGACTCTGTGTAACTCTGTAACAGACTCTGTGTAACTCTGTGTAACAGACTCTGTAACGGACTCTGTGTAACAGACTCTAACAGACGCTGTGTAACTCTGTAACAGACTCTGTGTAACAGACTCTAACAGACTCTGTGTAACAGACTCTGTGTAACTCTGTAACAGACTCTGTGTAACTCTGTAACAGACTCTGTGTAACTCTGTAACAGACTCTGTGTGACTCTGTGTAACAGACTCTGTGTAACAGACTCTGTGTAACTCTGTGTAACAGACTCTTGTTGCGTGAAGTCTGCCTTGTTATTATTGTTCTACATCATTAATTATAATGAAAGTTAAAATGAAAAGATGACGTTAATTAAATGATTGATAAAAGCATGAACCTGTGTAGGTTCTGCTCTGATCCCAGGTGTGTGTGTGTGTGTGTGTGTGTGTGTGTGTGTGTGTGTGTCTTTCAGGTTGTCTGCACGGAGGTTCAAACAGTTAGTAGAGCGCCTCCTGCAGTTCATCTCCACTCGCCTGTTTCCTGCAGATCCTGACGAACTTCCTCCTCTGACCAAGTGTTCATGGTGGATCCCATCTGCTACTAAAGTGCTCAGTCTGTTCAGTAAGACGCACACACACACAGACAGACACAGACACACAGACACAGACAGACAGACACACACACGCACACAGACGCACACACGCTAGTAATAACATTGTGTCCTTTTGTATCAGATGCAGCGAACAGTGTCTCCTCTCCTCCCATCATGCCTTTCACCGACTTCTACAACATCACTCTGGACCACATGGACTTCATGGAGGAGTACAGGACCTGGCAGAACTACGGCAACTCGAACAGGTCATAACGACCAGGTCATAAAGACCAGGTCGCAAAGACCAGGTCACAAAGACCAGATCACCTCACACTGACCATGACTGTATAAAACATTGTTGAACTTCACCTTTATGCAGATGATACTGTCGTTTACTTTTGTTAGGATCTAACGATTTAATTGCTGAGAACATTTTGATAAGAATAATTAATTTAAATTTTTAATTATTTTTTTAATTTTCTTATAAAATTTGAAAATTGGGACACCACTCCTCTCAAACACTAGCTTTGTCAAATACATGCAAACACAAAAGACAAAAAACAGCACTTTAGACAAATGGGATGGTAATTCATTAAAGTATTATGATTTAATTAGCCCAAGAACCTTCACCTACACGTGAACAACCAGGAACCTTCACGTGGAGGTGAAGGTTCCTGGTTGTTCACAAAAAGGTTCCTGGAAGTTCATGTGAAGGTTCCTCGATGAGTTCAGACCTTTGATGAGCAGCTCTTCAGAACTGAGGACTTTTTAAAGTTTGTTTGTTAACTTTTTTTCTTCTGGTCTTTTTTCAGATTTTCCTTCTGTCAGTTTCCTTTCATCCTGTCCACGGTGGTGAAGAAAGCTATTATTCAGAAAGACTCAGAGCAACAGATGATCAGCCAGGCCAGAGTGAGACACGCACACACACACACACATAATGCATTACCTAACCCTTACCTTAACTTAAACTCAAGTCTTAACCCTCAGAAAAGACAAGTCAAAATGTATATGTGTGTGTGTGTGTGTGTCTGTCTGTCTGTCTGTCTGTCTGTCTGTGTGACAGCAAAGCCTGGTCAGTAAAGTTTCTCGCCGGCAGAGAGTCGACATGAACCTTCTGTTCCTCAACATTAAAGTTCGACGAGCACAACTTCTCACTGACTCACTGGATGAGGTGAGCACACACACACACACACACACACGCACTCACTCACTCACTCACACACGCCTGTCTAATCTGTCGGTGTGGGTCCTCCTGAAGTTGACGAGGAAACGGTGTGACCTGAAGAAGAAGCTGAAGGTGACGTTTGTCGGGGAGGCGGGGCTTGACATGGGCGGCCTGACGAAGGAGTGGTTCCTGCTGCTGGTGCGACAGATCTTCCACACAGACTATGGTGAGACACAGACACACACACACACACACACACACACACAGACTATGGTGAGACACAGACACACACACACACACACACACAGACTATGGTGAGACACGGACACACACACACACACACACACACACACACACACACAGACTATGGTGAGACACACACACAGACTATAGTGAGACACACAAACACACAGACTATGGTGAGACACAGACACACACAGACTATGGTGAAACACAGACACACACAGACTATAGTGAGACACACAAACACACAGACTATAGTGAGACACACACACACACAGACTATGGTGAAACACAGACACACACACACACACACACACACACAGACTATGGTGAGACACAGACACACACACACACAAACACACAGACTATGGTGAGACACAGACACAGACTATGGTGACACACACTCACACACACCCAGACTATGGTGAGACACACACACACACACACACACACAGACTATGGTGACAGACACAGACACACACAGACTATCACAGACACACACACACAGACTATGGTGACACACACACACACACACAGACTATGGTGAGAGACACAGACTATCACAGACACACACACACAGACTATGGTGACACTCACACACACACAGACTATGGTGACAGACACACACACACACAGACTATGGTGACAGACACAGACTATCACAGACACACACACATAGACTATGGTGACACACACACACACACACACACACACATTCTCTGTATGTTCATTTGTACATAACTGTCCTTCCTTCCTTCCTCAGGTATGTTCACCTACATGAAGGACTCACGCTGTCATTGGTTCAGCAGCTGGAAATGTGACAACTACTCTGAGTTCCAGTTGGTCGGGACTGTATCCTTTAAACTGTGTGTGAGTGTCTGAGTGTGTCTGTCTGTCTGTCTGTCTGTCTGTCTGTCATACACGATTTAGTTTTATCGTCACTTTACGATGTTTCTCTTTAACCTTCTCTGTGATCAGCTGATGGGTTTAGCCGTTTACAACAGCATCGCTCTGGACATCCACTTCCCCCTCTACTGTTACAGGTGTGTGAGTGGGTCTGTCAGCTGACGACCTCTGACCTCTTACACTTTCATGCGGAGGATTCTATTTTAATTTTTTTTTTAAGTTTGACTTAAACGAGTAAAGTTTAATTTCATTAAGTGATGTCTTGTGATGTCATGTGATGTCATGTGGCTTTGATTGGCTCAGCTGACATCTGTTACAGGAAGCTCCTGACTCCGCCCACTGTGCCATGTGACCAAAATGCCCTTGTGGGCATGGCGACCGCAACCCTGGACGACCTGCAGCAGATCATGCCAGTAGGTTTCATCAGTGTGTTCTGCCACTAGAGGGAGACACAGACCTACTGACAGCACTGACCTGTGTGTGTCTGTGTGTGTGTGTGTGTAGGAGCTGGCTCATGGGTTGGCAGAGCTGTTGAGCTATGAGGAAAACGTGGAGGAGGATTTCTACCTCACTTTCCAGGTGAACGTCGCTGCAGTAAACACTCATCACATGATGTCATGTTAGCTCCACCCCTCCTCAGATAGACCCCGCCCCCTCCCCAGACAGACATCACATGTTGACCTTAGAACAAACGTCTTCACAGGTGACGCCAATGTTCACTGTGGACTCACAGATGAGGTCAAAGGTCATCTTAGAACATCTGTACAGGGAGGAAAAATGGATTCATGATGTTTTATATCACAGAGGTCAAAGGTCAAACCTGTCTCAATCTCATAAAGGGCCTGACACTGTATGAGAAACGTGTGTGTGTGTGTGTAGGTGTTACAGGAGGAAATGGGCATGGTCAAATGTTACAACCTGAAGTCTGGAGGAGACAGAATTCCTGTCACCAAACACAACAGGAAAGGTGAGTGTGTTTCATCATTCATTCATTGTTTCTATGAAAAACACACACTTTTTATTCCTGTGTGTGTGTGTGTGTGTGTGTGTCTCTCCTCAGAGTACGTCCAGCTCTACATCGACTTCCTGTTGAATAAATCCATCTATAAACAGTTTGCTGCCTTTTACCACGGCTTCCACAGTGTGTGTGCGTCTGACGCTCTCATGGTGAGTCCTGTGTGTGTGTGTGTGTGTGTGTGTGTTGTGTGTCTCTACTCGTCAACCAGTAGAACAGGGGACTTTGGCGTCATTACGCACACACAAAGAGGGGACTCACCGTTGAACAGGGGACATTTTTCAGGTCCCCTCTTTGTCATGCTTTAAAACAACCTAAAATCATGTCTAAGACGCTCTGGTGAATTTATTTAATATTAAGCAAAGTGGGGACTTGGAAGTGTGTGAGTGTTTAAGCCCATACTCAGCAGCACTCCTGGTGGCTGGAGCAGGGATTTTAACACCTCATTCACACACGTCGTTTCTTAACACAAGTCCCCTCTTGTACAGCACAGAGCGACAGGCACACTCCAGCATGGGTGAAAAGAAGAAATAAGCAGGATTATTTAAAACATAACTCAATATCGCAACCAAATAATTCAAGAATTAAACATGATTAGTTATTATATTCTTTGTTTTTTTGTTTTGAATACAGTACAATGGCTCTATTTTAGCGGAATTAAAACGATGGGCTAGCCACAGGACAAGGGAGTGATGATTACCTGAAAATCTAAAAATGGGGAAAGAAAAGAAAAATAATAAAATGGTTTATAGCCAGATCTTCTACACTTATAGGAATTATTTTTATTACGTCATTTGTATTAGAGCAAAAGGTCCACACTTAGATTAGGAACGACACAAGTCGTTTAATATATATATATATATATATAGTTTAATTACATTTAAACTATATACTAAAAGTTTAAATGTAAAAGGGGGTGGTTTTATATACTATATATAGTATATAAAACACCCCCTTTATATACTTAAAGGGGGTGGTTTTATATACTAAAAGGGGGTGGAGTGGCTCAGTGGTTAAGACCCTACCTTGTGTACCAAAGACATCATGGTCGCAAGTTCGATTCCACCCCTGGCTAAAATTGTACTTGATTCCATTGTAAGTCGCATTGGATAAAAGCGTCTGCTAAATGACATGTAATGTAATGTAACTATATAGACACTCCTAACATGAGTTTCTCACTTCCTCTTGCTGCACTCAGAACGTAAAGACATATCACATGGAAAATATCATACGCTCACTATAAGAGCCATTCACTGATGCTCCGTTTATGTGAACTACCAATGTTATGACCCTTACGTTGATGCTCTGTTTACATGAACTATAAGTGTTGTGACACTTAACACTGATGCTCTGTACTGCAAGTTCCCAGTTTTCAGGCACATAACACTGATAATCCATGATGTGACTCCCAGTATTCAGGCACATAACACTGATAATCCATGATGTGAACTCACAGTATTTATGCACATAACACTGATAATCCATGATGTGAACTCCCAGTCTTTAGGCACATAACACTGATAATCCATGATGTGACTCCCAGTATTCAGGCACATAACACTGATAATCCATGATGTGACTCCCAGTATTTAGGCACATAACACTGATAATCCATGATGTGAACTCACAGTATTTATGCACATAACACTGATAATCCATGATGTGACTCCCAGTATTCAGGCACATAACACTGATAATCCATGATGTGACTCCCAGTATTCAGGCACATAACACTGATAATCCATGATGTGACTCCCAGTATTCAGGCACATAACACTGATAATCCATGATGTGACTCCCAGTATTCAGGCACATAACACTGATAATCCATGATGTGACTCCCAGTATTCAGGCACATAACACTGATAATCCATGATGTGAACTCACAGTATTTATGCACATAACACTGATAATCCATGATGTGAACTCCCAGTCTTTAGGCACATAACACTGATAATCCATGATGTGACTCCCAGTATTCAGGCACATAACACTGATAATCCATGATGTGACTCCCAGTATTTAGGCACATAACACTGATAATCCATGATGTGAACTCACAGTATTTATGCACATAACACTGATAATCCATGATGTGACTCCCAGTATTCAGGCACATAACACTGATAATCCATGATGTGACTCCCAGTATTCAGGCACATAACACTGATAATCCATGATGTGACTCCCAGTATTCAGGCACATAACACTGATAATCCATGATGTGACTCCCAGTATTCAGGCACATAACACTGATAATCCATGACGTGAACTCACAGTATTTATGCACATAACACTGATAATCCATGATGTGAACTCCCAGTATTTAGGCACTTAACACTGATAATCCATGATGTGACTCCCAGTATTTAGGCACATAACACTGATAATCCATGATGTGAACTCCCAGTATTTAGGCACATAACACTGATAATCCATGATGTGGCTCCCAGTATTCAGGCACATAACAATCATAATCCATGATGTGACTCCGAGTATTCAGGCACATAACACTGATAATCCATGATGTGACTCCCAGTATTCAGGCACATAACACTGATAATCCGTGATGTGACTCCCAGTATTCAGGCACATAACACTCATAATCCATGATGTGACTCCCAGTATTCAGGCACATAACACTGATAATCCGTGATGTGACTCCCAGTATTCAGGCACATAACACTCATAATCCATGATGTGACTCCCAGTATTCAGGCACATAAAACTGATAACCTGTGATGTGACTCCCAGTATTCAGGCACATAACACTCATAATCCATGATGTGACTCCCAGTATTCAGGCACATAACACTCATAATCCATAATGCAAGCTCCAAGAATTCAGTCACATAACACTCATAATCCATGATGTGACTCCCAGTATTCAGGCACATAACACTGATAATCCATGATGTGACTCCCAGTATTCAGGCACGTAACACTCATAATCCATGATGTGACTCCCAGTATTCAGGCACATAACACTCATAATCCATGATGTGACTCCCAGTATTCAGGCACATAACACTGATAATCCATGATGTGACTCCCAGTATTCAGGCACATAACACTGATAATCCGTGATGTGACTCCCAGTATTCAGGCACATAACACTCATAATCCATGATGTGACTCCCAGTATTCAGGCACATAACACTGATAATCCGTGATGTGACTCCCAGTATTCAGGCACATAACACTCATAATCCATGATGTGACTCCCAGTATTCAGGCACATAACACTCATAATCTGTGATGTGACTCCCAGTATTCAGGCACATAACACTGATAATCTGTGATGTGACTCCCAGTATTCAGGCACATAACACTCATAATCCATAATGCAAGCTCCAAGAATTCAGTCACAGAAAACTCATAATCCATGATGTGAACTCCCAGTATTCAGGCACATAACACTGATAATCCATGATGTGAACTCCCAGTATTCAGGCACATAACACTCATAATCCATGATGTGACTCCCAGTATTCAGGCACATAACACTGATAATCCATGATGTGACTCCCAGTATTCAGGCACATAACACTCATAATCCATAATGCAAGCTCCAAGAATTCAGTCACAGAAAACTCATAATCCATGATGTGAACTCCCAGTATTCAGGCACATAACACTGATAATCCATGATGTGAACTCCCAGTATTCAGGCACATAACACTCATAATCCATGATGTGACTCCCAGTATTCAGGCACATAACACTGATAATCCATGATGTGACTCCCAGTATTCAGGCACGTAACACTCATAATCCATGATGTGACTCCCAGTATTCAGGCACATAACACTCATAATCCATAATGCAAGCTCCAAGAATTCAGTCACATAACACTCATAATCCATGATGTGACTCCCAGTATTCAGGCACATAACACTGATAATCCATGATGTTACTCCCAGTATTCAGGCACGTAACACTCATAATCCATGATGTGACTCCCAGTATTCAGGCACATAACACTCATAATCCATGATGTGACTCCCAGTATTCAGGCACATAACACTGATAATCCATGATGTGACTCCCAGTATTCAGGCACATAACACTGATAATCCGTGATGTGACTCCCAGTATTCAGGCACATAACACTCATAATCCATGATGTGACTCCCAGTATTCAGGCACATAACACTGATAATCCGTGATGTGACTCCCAGTATTCAGGCACATAACACTCATAATCCATGATGTGACTCCCAGTATTCAGGCACATAACACTGATAATCTGTGATGTGACTCCCAGTATTCAGGCACATAACACTCATAATCCATGATGTGACTCCCAGTATTCAGGCACATAACACTCATAATCCATAATGCAAGCTCCAAGAATTCAGTCACAGAAAACTCATAATCCATGATGTGAACTCCCAGTATTCAGGCACATAACACTGATAATCCATGATGTGAACTCCCAGTATTCAGGCACATAACACTCATAATCCATGATGTGACTCCCAGTATTCAGGCACATAACACTGATAATCCATGATGTGACTCCCAGTATTCAGGCACGTAACACTCATATTCCATGATGTGACTCCCAGTATTCAGGCACATAACACTCATAATCCATAATGCAAGCTCCAAGAATTCAGTCACATAACACTCATAATCCATGATGTGACTCCCAGTATTCAGGCACATAACACTCATAATCCATGATGTGACTCCCAGTATTCAGGCACATAACACTGATAATCCATGATGTGACTCCCAGTATTCAGGCACATAACACTGATAATCCGTGATGTGACTCCCAGTATTCAGGCACATAACACTCATAATCCATGATGTGACTCCCAGTATTCAGGCACATAACACTGATAATCCGTGATGTGACTCCCAGTATTCAGGCACATAACACTCATAATCCATGATGTGACTCCCAGTATTCAGGCACATAACACTGATAATCTGTGATGTGACTCCCAGTATTCAGGCACATAACACTCATAATCCATGATGTGACTCCCAGTATTCAGGCACATAACACTCATAATCCATAATGCAAGCTCCAAGAATTCAGTCACAGAAAACTCATAATCCATGATGTGAACTCCCAGTATTCAGGCACATAACACTGATAATCCATGATGTGAACTCCCAGTATTCAGGCACATAACACTCATAATCCATGATGTGACTCCCAGTATTCAGGCACATAACACTGATAATCCATGATGTGACTCCCAGTATTCAGGCACGTAACACTCATAATCCATGATGTGACTCCCAGTATTCAGGCACATAACACTCATAATCCATAATGCAAGCTCCAAGAATTCAGTCACATAACACTCATAATCCATGATGTGACTCCCAGTATTCAGGCACATAACACTGATAATCCATGATGTGACTCCCAGTATTCAGGCACGTAACACTCATAATCCATGATGTGACTCCCAGTATTCAGGCACATAACACTCATAATCCATAATGCAAGCTCCAAGAATTCAGTCACATAACACTCATAATCCATGATGTGACTCCCAGTATTCAGGCACATAACACTGATAATCCATGATGTGACTCCCAGTATTCAGGCACAGAACACTCATAATCCATGATGTGAACTCCCAGTATTCAGGCACATAACACTCATAATCCATGATGTGACTCCCAGTATTCAGGCACATAACACTGATAATCCATGATGTGACTCCCAGTATTCAGGCACGTAACACTCATAATCCATGATGTGACTCCCAGTATTCAGGCACATAACACTCATAATCCATGATGTGACTCCCAGTATTCAGGCACGTAACACTCATAATCCATGATGTGAACTCCCAGTATTCAGGCACATAACACTCATAATCCATGATGTGACTCCCAGTATTCAGGCACATAACACTGATAATCCATGATGTGACTCCCAGTATTCAGGCACGTAACACTCATAATCCATGATGTGACTCCCAGTATTCAGGCACATAACACTCATAATCCATAATGCAAGCTCCAAGAATTCAGTCACATAACACTCATAATCCATGATGTGACTCCCAGTATTCAGGCACATAACACTGATAATCCATGATGTGACTCCCAGTATTCAGGCACGTAACACTCATAATCCATGATGTGACTCCCAGTATTCAGGCACATAACACTCATAATCCATAATGCAAGCTCCAAGAATTCAGTCACATAACACTCATAATCCATGATGTGACTCCCAGTATTCAGGCACATAACACTGATAATCCATGATGTGACTCCCAGTATTCAGGCACAGAACACTCATAATCCATGATGTGAACTCCCAGTATTCAGGCACATAACACTCATAATCCATGATGTGACTCCCAGTATTCAGGCACATAACACTGATAATCCATGATGTGACTCCCAGTATTCAGGCACGTAACACTCATAATCCATGATGTGACTCCCAGTATTCAGGCACATAACACTCATAATCCATGATGTGACTCCCAGTATTCAGGCACGTAACACTCATAATCCATGATGTGAACTCCCAGTATTCAGGCACATAACACTCATAATCCATGATGTGACTCCCAGTATTCAGGCACATAACACTGATAATCCATGATGTGACTCCCAGTATTCAGGCACGTAACACTCATAATCCATGATGTGACTCCCAGTATTCAGGCACATAACACTGATAATCCATGATGTGACTCCCAGTATTCAGGCACAGAACACTCATAATCCATGATGTGAACTCCCAGTATTCAGGCACATAACACTGATAATCCATCATGCAAGCTAATACATTTGACACAAATTTCTCTTGATAGCTATTATCTTATTGTGCACAAAGTATTTAACTGCCTTCCAGTCTTTGAAGGAAGTCCTTGAAATGGTGTTCAATGACGAGTCTCTCGGGTTGGTACCAGGGATTTCTGAATTACCCTATAAATAAGAACGCAAATAAAAAAAAGAATACGTCCACCATTAATTCTTAAAGAAATGTCAAGGTTTTCCATGGATACAGTACTTTTTAGAGTCAACAGAATGACATACCCTTTTTTATGTCCCCAAGTGCCTTTCTTGAGGTAGCAGCCCTTTCTTCAGACTGTTTTGGATATTGGCCCTTACTCTAGAATGTGCATGTTTCCTGACATCACATAAATGTAAATACATGTTTACACTTAATAAAGTGTTCAGTCACAATGTGTTTAGTTGACAGATGGCAGCAGTTTAAACAGTTTGTGTCAGGGGTGTGAGGGGTCTGCAGAGTTTGCGGTGGTGAGACGGTGAGGGGGGCTTTCTCAGTTCAGCTCCAGGTGGTTCTGACTGCACCTGCCTGTATGCGGACCAATGATGGTGGTGTCGTCTGTGAATTTCAGGAGTTTAACAGATGGGTCTCCTGAGGGCAGTCATTTGTGTAGAGGGAGAAGAGCAGTGGGGAGGGAACACACCCCTGGGGGGGCAGGTGCTGATGGATTTTGGCAATGGTGTAAAGCTCCCTAGCCTCACCTGCTGCTGCCTGTCTGTCAGGAAGCTGGTGATCCACTAACAGGTGGGGGCAGGTACAGCGAGCTGGCTGGTGGAGGATGTCTGGGATGATGGTGTTGGAGGCCGAGCTGAAGTCCATGAACAGGATCCAGGCGTACATCCCTGGTTGATCGAGGTGATGCAGGATAAAGTGCAGCGCCGTGTTGACTGCATCATCAGCTGACCCATTGGCCCAGTAGGCAAACTGCAGGGGGTCCAGCAGGGGCTCACTGATGACCTTCAGGTGGCTCAACACCAGTCTCTCAAAGGATTTCATGACCACAGATGTCACAGTGACAGGCCTGTAGTATTTAATGGTGTGATGGGGGTGGGGGCTGCAAGCATTCCTTTTGTGGAGGTGAGTAGAGAAGGTGAGCTGTTGGCAGGTGTGAAGTGCTGCTTTTAAAACCTGCTGGGGGGGTGGGCTCCTGTAGTTGGTAATATGAAGAAGGCCTCACCAGATTGTTGTTGGTTAGCTGGAAGCTATTGTTTAGCGCTCCCTGTAGCTCCTCTTAGCTACCCTGATCTCCTTGGTCAGTTTGTTCCTGGACTGCTTGTACTTTTTCTAAAACAAATGACGTTGACAGCAGGAAATGACTCATTTTAAGTATACAAGTAATTAAAAGTATTTGAACATTACATTGTCTTTACATATAACATGGGCTATATTAATCCTAGCTGCGTCAAGTGTCAAACTTGACTATGATTGGTTAGATTAGTAATCTCACAATTCTCAGAGTTCAATTCTTCTTCAAGGGTAGAGTTAGTCACAATATGCTAAAAAGGATTCATGGCAGCTTGCAAAGTTTCAAAGGATTATGCAAAGCTACAATATTGGTTAGGAAGAGAGTTGTCCTCACTAGTTAAATGATGAAACTCCTGTAAATAGAAATAGAAATACATCTCTATGGACAGTTGGGATATCCGTAATCGTACACGTTTATTTTTGTGATTGCAAATGCACAGAGATGTGGGCTTTTCTATTCAGCGATGATTTATTGGTCACATAGACACAGACAAGAATCCATTTGAAATAATACTTATACTGTTCAGTATAGTATTGTATATGGTATAATTAAAACAGATGATAAATAAACATGGTGACTGCATAGTGAAACATTTTTTCTCAGTTTAGAAACATTGTAAAACAAAGCGGAATTATCTCAAGAAGTTAGAATATTATTTCAATTGTTCTTACCAGAAAGTCCGTCCCTGAAAAGAGTAGAAATACAAAAATGCTGCATCTGCATCTGATTACTCTTTGAACAGGACATAAGTCTTCTGATGTACTCGAGCAAGAATTCTCCTGCCTCAAACACACCATAACCTGAAAAAGGTTGTTAGATTACAGATTACACTTACATTCATTCATATTTAGCTCTTGAATATAAGTATTTATGAGCATAGGTTTAATAAATGTTGCAACTGTTACCACATATCATGGGAGAGAGAGAGAGAGAGAGAGAGAGAGAGAGAGAGAGAGAGAGAGAGAGAGAGAGAGAGAGAGAGAGAGAGAGAGAGAGAGAGAGAGAGAGAGAGAGAGAGAGAGAGAGAGAGAGAGAGAGAACCCCTGTGATGATGACCCCGCCTCCAGGCCTGAAACAAAACAAAGAAGGCCAGCCCAACACTCCCACAAATAAGGGGTCGTCACACCTAGCAATATGATGACATTACAATTGTGTACATGGGTTATAATGGCAGTGACTAATAATTTAAATGTTCAATTCTTCCTGAGGTTGGTATGAGAATATCAGTATCATTGTTACACAAACACGTCACAATATTACAACTAGGAAGTATCAACATTTCAGTGGCACAGCGCTTCAATAGGTAGGTCCTTATATGTCGTAGCTTTGTTATAGGTTCACTGTCACAGTCACTTTATACACTGGTCTATAGGTTTTTGTGTACTTTGTATTTGGGCCATGTTTTGGGCCTGTATCATGGTCTTAAATATTTTTCTATTTAAATCATTCATTTGAATCATTTATGGTCGGAGAAGATATTGATTGAGGAAGCTGAACATGTGACTATGGAGAAACCTCCAACACAGCTGTGACCTAACATGCAGTCACTCTGTATATCAACACTGTTTTGATAAATCACTGCAGAAGTGATATGTGTGTGTGTGCGTGTGTGTGTGTGTGTGTGTGTGTGTGTGTGTGTGTGTGTGTGTGTGTGTGTGTGTGTGTGTGTGTGTGTGTGTGTGTGTGTGTGTGTTGCACTCTCTTTATCTTCCCAATGACAGTCGCACATATGATACCCTGATTTATATTGTCACAATATCCACTTCCACAATTATCAGAATGAATCTGTAGATTATTTCTTTGACGTTTTGTACTAACACGCAGTATTGATAAGATAATCCTTTATTCTAAAAACATACCTTTTTCATTTCTTCTGAAATGTGTCTTTATCTTGTCCAGAGGCCATGACTTTTTTAGGATAAACATTTGTCTGTGAAACACTTGAGAACATACATGATACACTGTCTTGACCAACAACAATTTGATTTAAAATCATACATGATGAAAACATGATCATTTGAGTAACTCTGGGAAAGGCCATGATGCTACCACTGAATTGACAGATCCATACAAGGGGAGATTGTAAAGATTAGGAACTTACCTCTCGTTCACACATTCACACTCCTATAGTACAGAAAAAGACATTTACGGCCCTGTCTTATACCACCAACAATCCAACAACCCATTACATTTGAATCAAGTCTTAAAATGTAACTGAGAATTATTTTTCATTTTTATAAATCCCAGATAAAAGTCAATGTTGCTGCTAATACTGCAGTACTTGAGATTACTGCATGCAGCCAAGTTACTTCTACTTTGAAAATAAACATTGTTTTATTCTTATAATTCCAGTGGCCATGAATATTTAATATTTCTATCACAGAGAAAGGTTTAAATGTTGATAACATTAAAGTGAAATCATCATTTCAAAGACAAAGAATCAAAGACAGACACTCATGAGGTGAGAATGGCTGCAGTGGGAGGTCCTGTTTGACACGTAGACGTCGCTCAAGACTCAAGTCCCCTCTTTGCAAGGTCTTCAAAAAAAGCACATTTGAAGTAATAATATGGTTAAAGACCTTTAAAGTAAATGTGTGTGTGTGTGTGTCTGTGACTGTGTGTGTGTCTGTGACTGTGTGTCTGTGACTGTGTGTGTGTGTGTCTGTGACTGTGTGTGTGTGTGTGTGTGTGTCTGTGACTGTGTGTGTGTGTGTGTGTGTGTCTGTGTGTGTGTGTGTGTCTGTGACTGTGTGTGTGTCTGTGACTGTGTGTGTGTGTGTGTGTGTCTGTGACTGTGTGTGTGTCTGTGACTGTGTGTGTGTGTGTCTGTGTGTGTGTGTGTGTCTGTGACTGTGTGTGTGTGTGTGTCTGTGACTGTGTGTGTGTGTGTCTGTGACTGTGTGTGTGTGTGTGTGT
>NC_081148.1:1674257-1706757 GCF_958295425.1 Solea solea | reverse complement strand
TAACACCACACTGTTGACTGATAATGGTTTTAAAGAGTCACTCAGATATTTTTGGTTTTATTTCAGACGGACTAAGTCCAAGTACAGTTCTCTGCAGCAGTGGTGGGACGTGGGAAAGGTTCAGATCAAACAGCTTTGCTTGCAGTACACTCTCAGTGTCACTAGAGACATGACCAGGTCTATGAGAGATCTGGAGAGAGAAGTGGTGGAACTGCAAAACCAAGCAGACTCCACAGGAGATCGAGAACATATTGAAGTTCTCAAAGTCAAACGCTCAGCTCTGTCCGACCTGCTGGGTTTTCATGCCCATGGTGCTCTGGTTCGATCACGCTTCCAGAACGTCGCGGAGATGGATGCTCCTTCTCATTTTTTCTTTGGGTTGGAGCGGAAGAGTGGACAGAAGAGACTCATGCACTCGCTGAGGTCTAACAGTGGATTACTACTGCAGGAGGACGCAGACATTCGACAGTATGCTGTGGGTTTTTATCACGAACTTTACACAGCAGGGCTTCAGCAGGAACCAGAGGTGGCGCTGTCATTCCGCGAAGGGCTGCCGCAAGTGACCAAGGACCACAGAGGGAGTCTCGAGGCACAACTTTCCGCCCAGGAGCTACAGGAGGCGCTACAGACTCTGCAGAGTGGGAAGGCTCCCGGCATAGACGGTCTCCCTGCGGAGTTTTATAGAGCCTTCTGGACGGTCATGGGTGACGATCTTCTGTGTGTCCTGCAGGACAGTCTGAACAAGGGACGGCTGCCCCTGAGCTGCAGGAGGGCTGTCCTCACCCTCCTCCCAAAGAAAGGAGACCTGCAGGAGCTTAAGAACTGGCGTCCTGTGTCTCTGCTGTGTACCGACTATAAACTGCTCTCTAAGGTGCTGGCCACGAGACTCAGGAAGGTGATGGATCAGGTCATTCATGTGGACCAGACCTACTGTGTGCCCGGCAGGTTGATATCTGACAACATTACTCTGATTCGGGACATTTTGGACCTCTCTAGTTCATTAGGCTCAGAGTTTGGTCTGATTTCTTTAGATCAAGAAAAGGCTTTTGACAGAGTTGAACACCATTACCTGTGGCAGACGCTGCAGGCTTTTGGCTTCAGCTCAGGTTTCATAGCTAAGATCAGGGTCTTGTACAGTGACATTGAGAGTGTGCTGAAAGTCAATGGTAGATTAAGTGCTTCTTTTAAGGTTCAGAGAGGTGTTAGACAGGGCTGCTCAATGTCGGGCATGCTCTACTCTCTGGCCCTGGAGCCTTTTCTCCAGAAGCTGAGGTCTCGTCTGTCTGGTCTGTCCTTTCCCGGCTGTGAGGGCTGTTTTAAACTGTCAGCATACGCTGATGACGTCATTCTGTCTGTGAGGACTCAGGATGACATCGATAGTCTCACCCAAACTGCCACTGACTTCGGGAAACTCTCCTCCTCGAGAATTAACTGGGAGAAAAGTGAAGCTGTGGCGGGGGGGAGGGGCTAGAGAAGAAGCTGGTTCTACCCAGGGGCTTAGTGTGGAGAAGGGGAGGACTTAGGTACCTTGGTGTCCATCTTGGAGATGCAGACTCCACCTCCCGGAACTGGGACCTTTTTATTGAACAGGTCGAAGGTCGTCTTAAGAGGTGGAGATGGATTTTATCCAAGATGTCCTTCAAAGGTCGAGTCCCTTATCATTAATAACCTTGTGTCCTCCATGCTGTGGCACCGGCTGATGTGTCTGGACTCGGCAGAGAGGCTGGTCGTTTATTAACCAGGAGAAATAGAGTGGAGAACAGTGTGGACGTGGATGCTAAACTGATGTTTGTGCGAATGCTGAAGACCAGACTGAAAACGGATTTTACTTTTTATCGATTAACAAATAATTGTGGGGGAGAAGGAGTTTAATGTTCTGTCAGAGATGATGATTTAGTTTTCGGTCAAATCCTCCATTTTTTGTTAAATTTCTTTCTCTGTTTTTTTTTCTCCTCCAGAGCCAAAAATGTAAAGGATAACATGCTCTGAAGCAAATAAAAGAGAATTAAAAATCAAAATCTCTCTCTGTCCCTCTCCCTCCCTCCCTCCCTCTTCCTCCCTCCCTCAGCTGTTTCTGGGATGTCGTCCTCTCGTTCCCTCTGGAGATGCAGAAGAAGTTCCTTCACTTTGCGACAGGAAGTGACCGCGTCCCTGTGGGAGGAATGTCTGACCTCAACTTCAAAATCTCTAAGATCGACGTTCCGACCGACTGGTATGTCGTAAAACACGGACTGTAGTCATGTGATTGACAGGTGAAACAATCTTCTACCGCTTTCACCTCCAGCGGAGGGCGTGTGCCAATGTCAGCTGACGTAAGCCTAGGTGAGGTCACGCCCTGATGGGCGGGGTCATACGCTGATAGGCGGGGTCACACAGAGACAAACCCACATGGGGAGATCATGTGACCTTCATGCAGAAAGGCCCTCGTTCTAACTGAGGCTCAAACCCAGGAGTTCTAACCACTGCACCACCGTGTGTCTTTGTATAAACCAAAGAGTTTTGAATCAAAACTGTTTTATACAACATTTAAAACTGAATAATTAAAACTCTCTTTCTCTCTCTCCCCCTCCCTCCCCCTCTCTCCCCCTCCCTTCCTCCCTCACTCTCAGGTTGCCGGTCTCTCACACCTGTTTTAATCAGATCTGTTTGCCTCCGTATCGAAGCAGAAAAGAACTCAAACACAAACTCACCATCGCCGTCAACAACGCTGAGGGCTTCGGCCTGGAGTGACACACACACACACACACACTCACGCACACACACACGCACATTAGTGTAGTGAGCACATGATCAGTCATCTTTGAACCACAAAATGAATAAAACATGTGGCCAGAGGTTTTAAACCTGTTGTTGTTGTTGTTTTGGACGTTGCTGTGTGTTTGTTTTGCTGCAGCAGAAATGTTGTAATGTAGTGTTTACAAACACAACTATGTTTGTTTGTTTATCTTTGAGCAGTAAAGTGATGAGTCATCATTCTGTGTTTTCATGCTTTTATTCACACACAGTAACACACACACACACACATACACAGTAAAACACAGTAACACACACACACACAGTAACACACACAGTAACAGTAAAACACAATAACACACACACACACAGTAAAACACAAAACACAGTAACACACACACACAGTAACACACACACACACACAGTAAAACACAGTAACACACACACAGTAACACACACACACACACACACAGTAAAACACAGTAACACACACACACACACAGTAAAACACAGTAACACACACACACAGTAACACACACACAGTAAAACACAGTAACACACACACACACAGTAAAACACAGTAACACACACAGTAGAACACAGTAACACACACACACAGTAAAACACAGTAACACACACACACAGTAACACACAATAACACACACACACACAGAGTAAAACACAGTAACACACACACAGTAGAACACAGCAACACACACACACACAGTAAAACACAGTAACACACACAGTAACAGTAAAACACAGTAATACACACATTAACAGTAACACACACACACACAGTAACACACAATAAAACACAGTAACACACACAATAAAACACAGTAACACACACACAGTAAAACACAGTTACACACACACACACAGTAAAACACAGTAACACACACACACAGTAAAACACAGTAACACACACACACACAGTAAAACACAGTAACACACACACACACACTCACAGTAAAACACAGTAACACACACCCACACAGTAACACACACACACACAGTAAAACACAGTAGCACACACACACACACAGTAAAACACAGTAACACACACACACAGTAAAACACAGTAACACACACACACAGTAACACACAGTAACACACACACACACAGTAACACACAATAAAACACAGTAACACACACAATAAAACACAGTAACACACACACAGTAAAACACAGTAACACACACACAGTAACACACACACATAGTAAAACACAGTAACACACACACACACAGTAAAACACAGTAACACACACACACAGTAAAACACAGTAACACACACACACTCACAGTAAAACACAGTAACACACACCCACACAGTAAAACACAGTAACACACACACACACAGTAAAACACAGTAACACACACACACACACACAGTAAAACACAGTAACACACACACACAGTAAAACACAGTACCACACACACACAGTAAAACACAGTAACACACACGCACAGTAACACACACACACACACAGTAAAACACAGTAACACACACACACACACACAGTAAAACACAGTAACACACACACACAGTAAAACACAGTACCACACACACACAGTAAAACACAGTAACACACACGCACAGTAACACACACACACACACAGTAAAACACAGTAACACACACACACACACACAGGCTTCTACAGCAGACACAAGGCAAGATGGCCGCTTCACTTCATGTGTTACGGACGAGTGAGTGAGTGAGTGTCAGTGTTTGGAGTTTTGTGTGTAAATGTGTGTTAATATAATAACACACATTTACACACATTTAAATTAAAATATGAAGTATTTAAAAACATGCTAACTAGCTAAGATGCTAACTAGCGAGCCACAGTTCAGTTGTGAGGAGAAAGAGAGAAAAAAAGAAAAGTTATCAAACAACAGTGTTAATAACTTTGTGACTTTGTCGTAATCATTGAAAGAAACCACAAATGTAACTTAGATTGTTTGTATTTCACTGTCGCTGCGACATGTTTGTGTTTAAAGTATTTCACTGTCGCTGCGACATGTTTGTGTTTAAAGACTTCACGTCTTCAGCTTCTCTCTGTGATTATCTGTGTTTAACTGAATCAGGGTACACATCACAACTTACCAGCACCTCCTCCCTCCACTCTCTTTTTCTCATAGTAATAATAATAATAATAATAATAATAATAACAATAATAATAATAACAACAATAATAGTAATAATAATAATAATAACAACAATAATAATAATAATAATAGTAATGATAATACTGGTAACAACAACAATAATAATAATAACAATAATTATAATAATAACAATAATAATAATAATAATAATAATAATAATAATGGTAACAATAATAATAGTAATGATAATACTGGTAACAACAACAATAATAACAATAACAATAATAACAACATTATTAATAATAATAATAATAATAATAAATGCTGCCCTCCATGGCTCATTTTCTGCAGAACTCCTCGCACTGCCCGTGGGTCTCGGCGCAGACTTGGACCCTGAAGAAGAACTCACCTGATGTTTGTGATCACAGAGTCTGGTCTCCGGACATAAAGTGATAAACTGTGCGTCCATGTCTAAACGATCGTTGCTTCCCTCTACGACAATGTGAAGCACATCAGCCTGTTTGAAATAATCACCATGACGACCTGTACAGGGCGCTGTGGCTGCAGTTTGGCTTACCCTGCTTGGCTGAGACACGTAGAAGGAATTC
Source organism: Solea solea (assembly GCF_958295425.1). Lineage (NCBI taxonomy): Eukaryota > Metazoa > Chordata > Actinopteri > Pleuronectiformes > Soleidae > Solea > Solea solea. The sequence goes on along the minus strand of NC_081148.1, from coordinate 1,701,301 downwards.
TGGTTCTACACCATCCAACCGTCCGTCCGTCCATTGTCCAACTCTGGACGTACCTCAGGTGCTGCCAGGCCAGTGAGGAGGAATCATCTCACCAGCTGGTCCTTGTTGCCCTGAGGTTTCCTCCCTGTTGGGGAGGCTGTGCGGTGACACCCTCACCAGGTGCCTGAACTTACCTGCTTAATCACCTGTTAGCATAGTTGTTGACTTAGTTGATGGGACCGTGGTCCTTGTGGGACGAAAACCTGGTCCCGGTAAGGCAGACCCTTATCTCAGAGGAACTGGTTGGGCTAAAGAAGAAAGAAGAAATAACCAGAGTTAGTAAATGTGACTTCTCTCTACTTCTCCCTGCAGGGGTCACCTCTGTGGATCATCTGCCTCCATCTCGTCCTCTCTCTCTTGTGTCCTCTCGTCCTCTTTCTTGTGTCCTCTTCTCTGTGGTCTTTGTGTCTGACTGTCCGTCCTCTGCATGTGACCAAACCATCTCTACCTTCACTCTGTCTTCATGTCCAAACTGTTCCACCTGAGCTGTGTGTGTGTGTGTGTGTGTGGGGACTGCCGACCTGTCCAGGACGGGTTTAGCTCCAGCCTCCCTGACGCTAAAGTGTTGCGAAGAGTGTGAACTTTATACACTGTGTGTATTTGAGTTGTGTTATTTGCTGCAGGAAACCACAATAGTGTGTATTTTTTGGGGAAGCCATGGACAAGTGGAAAGGGAATTTGTCGGTTCCAGTCAAAGGGCTGCTGGGGTCTGGGCTACCCCTGAGCAAGGTACCCAACCGCCATTGCTCCCCGGGCCCCGGGGCGCCGGTGCTGCTCAGTAGCTGCTCGCTGCTCCTTATTCTAGGAAGGTTCATAGAGGACAGATTAAATGCAAAGACAGAAATTCCCTCAGGGATTATTTAAGTATGAGAATAAAAACTAAGTATTTTAAACGTGTGGTTAGTTTGGTTTAATCATTAATAATAATTTCCACGCAACTAAATGTTAACATAGTTAAATTATAAATGATCACAAAATGATAATAATGACTAAATATGAACATTCTTCAGCTGTTCTGCAGCGACTTGTTCTGGTTCTTTTGTTCCGAGCTGAAATGGACACAACGTATTCTATATCTGTCTCTCAAATCCTGACCAGAGACACGTCTTTATATTTAAACTATACACCAGATGATAGTGATGATTGACAGGTGAGATGATTGACAGGTGAGGACAGGTCAGGAGTCTCTGAGGACTATGTTGTCTGCAGATGATACAGTAACGTGTAGTGAGAGCAGAGGACGAGTGGAAGACAACCTGGAGAGCAGCAAGACAGTGAGACAGCTGCTGCTCTGAAGACCAACTGACCAAAGCGATGGACAGTGGACAGAGGTGAAGGACAGACAGGATTAGACATGAGCATATAATCCAGGGACAACTCAGGTTCAAGGGTTTGGAGATAAAGTCAGAGAGTGAAGGTTGAGATGGTTTGGTCACGAGCAGATGAAGGACAGTGATCGTCCTGGACAAAGGATGTTGAAGATGAAAAGAGGAAGACCACAGAGAAGGTTCATGAGGACAGAAGAGGACACAAGGACGACAAAGGATAAAATGGAGTCAGATGATCCACTAAAGGGAGGAGCCAGAAGAAGACATGTGCTTAGAAATATATACTTGACCTTCAATCGCGGACATGTGTCGACACACGTTCTTCTGTGTCCTAGTCCTCCATCATGCGCAGCTTGGGGTATTTGATTTTTGGTTTTGGTGGAGGTGGAGGTCTCCGGGCTAAGTTGATCTTTGAGACGGTCAGTATGTTTTGCAGCCACCTGGGCGTGGTCCTGAACTCTCTGCACAGGGACCAGGTGTACGAGCCCAAGTCTCTGAAGCCAGTCCTGCCCACGTATGATGTCATCATCTGTTCGTCCAGCGCGCTGAACGTGCTAACAGAGACAAAGTAAACATGTTGACTTGGCTTTGACTTGGTGGACTTGTCCGCCTCTGCGTCTTTGGAGGTCGCGGCCTTCTCACCGTCTTCAGTGGTCTCACTGGGACCTTCAGCCTCCTGACCAGCCTGGACCTCCTGAACAGCCTCTTCCTCCTTACTGGCCATTACTGCTTATATCAATATTCACAATCACTGCTTCATCAGCAGTGACTCTCATAAATGTTAGGATCTCTGTGACATCATCTCCTTTGATCTCTGTGACATCATCTTCTTTGATCTCTGTGACATCATCTCCTTTGATCTCTGTGACATCATCTTATGACATCATGTTTGGTTAGTTGCCGTGTTTTGTGTCCTCCTCAGGGTGGACGGGCTCAGCCATAGAGACATTGAGGACATCCAGGAGGACATCCAGGAGGACATGTGACCTTCATGTCCAGGAGACGCCTCCTGGATGCCTCCCTGGGAAGGTGTTTCAGACTTGTCCTCCAGTAGGAGACCTCAGGGCCAACCCCGACACGGATTCTGTCTCTCGGCTGGTCTGGGGACGCCTCGTCCCCCCAGAGGAGCTGGTGGATGTGGCTGAGGAGAGGACAGTCTGGCTGATATTATTCTCCTCGTTCTGCGGGACGTCAGCAAATATTAAATATTGCAGTTATTGTTTTGTCCTCGTTATTCATGCTTCAGTCAGGTTTAACATCAACATCATTAGTTTCATTGATTTTCTGTAAGTTAATTGTTTTCATAGATGCTCCATAAATTATATTATTATTATTATTATCATTGTTGTTATTATTATTATTATTTTTAATGTTATTATTATTATTATTATTATTATTTTTATTATCATTATAGCTTGTTTTGAATCAGGGCTTAGATTGAGGGGAGGGGAAAGTCGAGAGTGTCCAGAGGGCGGCGCTGGTCACATTAGCTGCAGTAAATGTGAGTAGAGAAGAAGAGTCTTCTTCCTCTCTGTCTAAAAACAGAAAGATGTCAGAGAATCTGCGCGCGGAGCTGGAGACATATCTGCACACTCTGAATGTCCAGACCACGTGTGTTGACCACGCGCCGGTAAAACTCCATCTCTTTCTTGTAAACACAAACAAACGCCGTCACGTGTCACATCGTGAAACACGTGTGTCAGACCTGCAACATTCACCACGTCACCGTTGAATCTCATTAGGAAACTTCGTCATTGAAGATTCTTTCGTTAACTGTACATTTAATAAATAACATGAAACAAATGTGGCGACGCTACACAATCACAACCGGTGTTTGGTTACATTCGGCGTCAGTGAAGTGTCAGTGTCCACCGCAGAGGACAAGAGACGCCTGTGTTCCTTCACATGTCTACAGACACATGAAGGTTGCATGAAAGTTGCATGAAGGTTGCATTTGTGTTCATTCTGTTGCCGAATTCATCGGAAGATCATTTGAAAATAGAATCGCGGTGAAACTTGTTGACTGTGTTGTTTGTGTGCGTGTGATCGTGGTTTGAGACGCTGTTTTTAAACGGGAGCCTCTGTGTGAACGTGTTGATTACACAGACCTGCCCTCACCTGCAGGGGGCGCACTTGTCTTTGCTGCGTCATGTCTCTCGTGTATGGAGGACCGAAAGGGCCAAAATTAAATAAATAAATACACCATTAAATAATTCATTAAATGTGTCATTAAATAATTTTAAATTAATTAAAGACACATTTAATTTAACGCTGCTCTCCGTCGGACACTAAGCACCGAGCGTCCGCTGAGGCGAAGCTGATCACCTCCGATACCGTCGCTGCCAAACTATATATAATCCATCATATCTTAATACACAAACCACATTTTTGAATTCTAAATGACTAATTTCTCGCCTCAAAGATCTTAAAACTGCGCTCAGGGACTCAGAAAAATATTTATTTCAGGTTTATATTTCTTTTCTCTGCTGCTATGCTGTGATACATTTCAGACCAAAGCAATGAAAGAGACTCGATCAGCGTTAGCCCCGCCCTCTGACTTTGATGGGCGAGTTTGACAGATAAAATAAATGAATGTCCCTTTCGGTCCTCCATACTCGTGCACCTGTGTGTTTGAGTTCATATTAAGTTTTTGATTTATTCCATAAATGAAAAGAAAAACGCAAACTTTCTGAGTCAAAGTAAGAAACACAACGCGTCCTTTTCTAAACTGACATGAGTTTGGGTCGCAGCGTGAGCAGAGAAACCCAGACTTTACCTTTAAACCTTTAAACGGGTTCACCCTGGACAACCTGTCCATCACGGGGAAACAACCTGGAGGAACCTGGAGAACTCTTCTTGTCCACAGTCCTGATACGACTGCTCGACTGAGAACCTTTAAGTAGTTGGTGGTGTCACAGTTGGTCTCCTCTGCTCTGCTCAGGTGTTTACAGTGGAGGAGATGATGCGCCACCTACAGGACGTCAGAGGAGCTGTCACTAAAAACCTCTTCTTAAAGGACAAGAAGAAGAAAACGCTGTGGCTGGTTTCTACTCGTCATGACAGACAGGTGTGTGTGTGTGTGTTTGCATAGCCATCTTTGTGAGGACCTTTTTGCATTGTGTGGTCATTTTGGGGTGGGCGGTCATGTGGAGGATGCTGCTGCTTTAATAGTATTTTATTATTATTCAATTATACCGGTATATTATATTATATAGATAGAACAAGATATTTAGTTGGTTTATTAAAAATGCTTTTCAGTAAAAGTCAATAACAATAACTCCAATAACAAATGATAATTTTATTCAAAATGTATTTATTCAAAATGCTTGAGTCAACAATTCCTGTAATGAATGAACAGCACAATGAAAGAAATAATGTCGCATCTTAACATCCTTCACTTAAGTTAACAATAACTCTGAACTCGAAATAACACTCACTTAGTCTTTTTGAGCAATGCACTAGTGCAGTCCATGGATCTGTAACTGTTGTGGTGTTTCACTGTGTGAAATGACCATGCAGCCTCCGCTGCATTCACTGCATCCTCATTCCCTGGTCTGAGAAAGTACTGTGTGATCGAGCTAGCACTACCCTCGCCTCGGACAGCTGTTTTGTGCTTCTCTGTGTCCAGGTGGATTTTCAGATCTCTTGCACCTCCATTGGACACCGAGACATATGTGCCTGCTTTGCACACTGTGCACAAGGCTTCCCATTTGTCTCGACCCGATCTGAAAGCCGGGAAACTCTTTAGCAATTCGTCGGTAAACGAGCACTTGCGCTTCGGCATGTTGCTTGCGTATGACTGACAGTCACGTTGTCTACGTTCCGATTAATAGGGCTGACAGCATAGGGGCGGGGATTAGGCTACGTCGCACGCAGCGCCGTGGGCAGTGCCCTAGTGCATGTAAATGTAATGGTCCAAAGAAGGTAATTTTAAAAACCAGGACATTTCCTCACTTTCTAAAAATAACCCGGGACACCCGGGACAGGACGTGAAATACGGACATGTCCCGGGAAATACGGACGTATGGTCACCCTAAGTTTGCCTGATGCCTCAAGGCTAAGCTAAGCTAAGCTAAGCTAAGCTAGGCTAAGCTAGTATGGAGTTTTGGAGAAGACACTGAAGACATGGAAAAGCTGGAAACTCGGAGGGTTCACGGTCTCCACGTCACTGAGAGGTAAGACTCACGCTAATCGACTCTATTTCTGCTCACATTGTTTACGATGTCATATAGTTGTCGGCAGTAAAGCGACAACGTTGTGTAACGTTTGATAGACAATTATACATACGAAGTAAACTGATAGCAAAGTAAAGCCACCTTGCTTTGGCTTGAGAATAATGTAAATAAATGTTTTAATGTTATTCATATTTCATTCATATTTGTTCAAGGAGTCACAATGTTTTCACACCACGGTCATGTTCACGGTCATAACATCTAAGGTCCATTCATAGCCTATATGGACAAAATTAGAAAGTTCACAGCTAATTCAGTTAGCATATTTTGCTGAAAGGTTTATGTTTCCTGGAAAAAGTCCAATCTTTGTTCATATTTCATGTGTAATTGTATTCTTTGTCCTTTAGGAGCATGGTTGAATCAAGTCTTGGAGAAAATCTTCACACCACACACCATCCAGTGTCTGCTCCTCTTCCAGACTCAGATTCTGTCGCCACTGTACATGTTTCATAGTTTATTTTTTGTTTGCATATTGTGTTAGACATTTGTCTTCTTGTTTTTCCTTTGTGAATAATAAAGCTATATTTTGTTGTATTACCCTGCATTTATGTGTACACCACAGTTCAACAGTAAAGACTTGTGGAAGGAGGCTGAATAGTTACTGTTTTTGTTGTTATATTACTTACTATACTACACAAGTTAGATTTACACAATAAAACTGATGCCGTTGTCATCAGTAAACAAAGTAGCTCTCATTCTGTTTCCTCCAAAAGAAATCACTCTTCATCTAATGATACTCTAATGGCTAGAAAAGAAACCACAACCAATATGAATTTAAATTTGTATTGATGCTACTACAATAATAACAATGATGATATTAATAAAGACAAATCGAACTTAGTATACGGCCTCACGGTGGTGTAGGACTCTCGCTGCAAGGCGAGAGTGGTTAGCACTCTTGCCTTGCAGCGAGAAGACCCGGGTTCGAGCCCCAGTTGGAACAAGGGCCTTTCTGCACGTGTGTGCGTGGGTTCTCTCCGGGTTCTCTGGCTTCCTCCCACAGTCCAAAAACTGGGGATTAGGTAAATTGGAAACCCTAAATTGACCATAGGAGTGAGTGTGAGAGTGAATGGTTGTTTGTCTCTATATCTGTGTGTGGCCCTGCGATGGACTGGCCAACTGTCCAGGGTGTGACCCCGCCTATCGGCCGATGTAGCTGAGATTGGCACAGCACCCCCCGCGACCCTCTGGTGGAGGATAAAGCGGTAGATGATGACTGACCTATAGCTCATTGTGAGCATCAACAGTCTCTTCATAGAGACTGTGCTGCTTTTCAGGAGCTGAATATCTTCTGATGTCCTGACCAACAGAGACAGGTAACCACAGACGCCTGACAGGACACCACATCAGCCATCAGCCGACAGAAATGTACGTCTTTTCCTTTGCAGCCATATCAGTTTGAAAACTACATTCGGTCATTGTCGTTCTCACTTTACCCTGCAGAGCAAGAGCTGGTTAGCGTAACTGTTAGCAAAGATGGCGGACACCGTGTTTACATTCTGGGAATGAAGTCTCGTCCCCCTATGGGTGAGTCTAAAAAGTGCGGAACTGCCGTTGTAGTTTCAAACCTTGAACGTCGTGGGCACAACGTGCCCTCAGATGACGCAATGGTCAGATTTTTTTACAACTCAGTGGAAAACTGAGGGAGGAAATCAACTTTAAAAATACTACTGCTATTCTAGCATTACAAAGCCACATGCTAATCAGTGGAGTATCCCTTTCACCTCAGCAGAAATGATGGTCCTCACATCCATGGTGCATTCGCTCGGACCTCACCTTGATGCCCATACAGGAATGTGGGTGTGTCTCTGACCTCGTGTCTTTCTCTCTGTCTGTCTCTCTTTGTCTGTCTGTCTGTCTGTCTGTCTGTCTTGTCCAGGTCAATCTTAATGTCCTGGCTAAAAAGCTTGGCGTTGGCAGTGGAAATCTGCGTTTTGCAGACGAGGCGACCATGTTGGACAAACTGAAGGTGAGGACAAACCTTTTTATCAATAATGAGACGCTGATCAGAGACGAGAACAGTTGAATTACTTTGATGTCTCTGTCCTCTTCTGTCTCTGTCCTTTGTCCTCATCCTCTGTTGTCTGTCCTCTTGTCGTCTGTCCCCTGTCCTCTTGCCCTCTTGTCCCCTGTCCTCAGGTGGGTCAGGGCTGTGCCACAGCGCTGGCTCTTCTCTTTGACAAGGACCAGAGTGTGAAGTTTGTCTTAGAGAAGGATTTGTTGGACGGAGGACATGAGATGGTTTACTTTCACCCGATGACCAACAGCGCCACCATGGGGATCCGTCCAGACGACCTACTGCGCTTCCTGAAGGAGACGGGACACGAACCCATCCTGGAGACATTTGAGTAGAGAGACATGAAAATAAACGATAAAAATAAATACAACACGAACATTTTAAAGACGTTTTAAGTTTTTTCATTTCTGTCACAGAAAAGAGACACGGAGACAGAGACACTGAGACACTGAGACAGAAACAGAGACTGAGACACGGACACAGAGACACAAATGACTCCACTAACAAAAAAAACCTAGACTCTACGACGTCCTGAGAAGACGTTCATGTCTTTATGTCTTTGACTCACTGTTAGACTTTTCCAACAGGAAACTGAGCTGCTGGTCCACTGCTGCCTCGTGTGGACAGTCTGTGTCACTGAAGGTAAATCTCAATGTGGTTTTCTTACTCATTTTCAGTTTTTACAGAAAAGCATAATTCACTTTATTCACTAGGATAGTCTCATTTGTCTCAGTGTAGGACGATCTCATTTGTCTCAGTGTAGTACAGTCTTATTTGTCTCAGTGTAGTACAGTCTCATTTGTCTCGGTGTAGGACACTCATTTGTCTCAGTGTAGGAAAGTCATTTGTTTCAGTGTAGGACAGTCTCATTTGTCTCAGTGTAGGACAGTCTCATTTGTCTCAGTGTAGTACAGATTCATTTGTCTAAGTGTAGGACAGTCTCATTTGTCTCAGTGTAGGACAGTCATTTGTCTCGGTGTCAGACACTCATTTGTCTCGGTGTAGGACACTCATTTGTCTCAATGTAGGACAGTCTTGTTTGTCTCGGTGTAGGACAGTCTCTTTGTCTCATATGTCTCAGTGTAGGACAGTCTCTTTGTCTCATTTGTCTCAGTGTAGGACAGTCTTATTTGTCTCAGTGTAGTACAGTCTCATTTGTCTCGGTGTAGGACACTCATTTGTCTCAGTGTAGGACAGTCTCATTTGTCTCAGTGTGGGACACTCTCCTTTGTCTCCGTGTAGGACAGTCACATTTGACTCAGTGTAGGACACTCATTTGTCTCAGTGTAGGACAGTCTCATTTGTCTCAGTGTAGTACAGTCTTATTTGTCTCAGTGTAGGACACTCATTTGTCTCAGTGTAGGACAGTCACATTTGTCTCAGTGTAGTACAGTCTTATTTGTCTCGGTGTAGGACTCTCATTTGTCTCAATGTAGGACAGTCTCATTTGTCTCGGTGTAGGACACTCATTTGTCTCAGTGTAGGAAAGTCATTTGTTTCAGTGTAGGACAGTCTCATTTGTCTCAGTGTAGGACAGTCTCATTTGTCTCAGTGTAGTACAGATTCATTTGTCTAAGTGTAGGACAGTCTCATTTGTCTCAGTGTAGGACAGTCATTTGTCTCGGTGTCAGACACTCATTTGTCTCGGTGTAGGACACTCATTTGTCTCAGTGTAGGACAGTCTTGTTTGTCTCGGTGTAGGACAGTCTCTTTGTCTCATATGTCTCAGTGTAGGACAGTCTCATTTGTCTCAGTGTAGTACAGTCTTATTTGTCTCGGTGTAGGACTCTCATTTGTCTCAGTGTAGGACAGTCTCATTTGTCTCGGTCTAGGACAGTCTCTTTGTCTCATTTGTCTCAGTGTAGGACAGTCTCATTTGACTCGGTGTAGGACACTCATTTGTCTCAGTGTAGGACAGTCTGATTTGTCTCGGTGTAGGACACCCATTCGTCTCAGTGTAGGACAGTCTCATTTGTCTCGGTGTAGGACAGTCTCATTTGTCTTGGTGTAGGACACACATTTGTCTCAGTGTAGGACAGTCTCATTTGTCTCGGTGTAGGACACTCATTTGTCTCAGTGTAGGAAAGTCATTTGTTTCAGTGTAGGACAGTCTCATTTGTCTCAGTGTAGGACAGTCTCATTTGTCTCAGTGTAGTACAGATTCATTTGTCTAAGTGTAGGACAGTCTCATTTGTCTCAGTGTAGGACAGTCATTTGTCTCGGTGTCAGACACTCATTTGTCTCGGTGTAGGACACTCATTTGTCTCAGTGTAGGACAGTCTTGTTTGTCTCGGTGTAGGACAGTCTCTTTGTCTCATATGTCTCAGTGTAGGACAGTCTCATTTGTCTCAGTGTAGTACAGTCTTATTTGTCTCGGTGTAGGACTCTCATTTGTCTCAGTGTAGGACAGTCTCATTTGTCTCGGTCTAGGACAGTCTCTTTGTCTCATTTGTCTCAGTGTAGGACAGTCTCATTTGACTCGGTGTAGGACACTCATTTGTCTCAGTGTAGGACAGTCTGATTTGTCTCGGTGTAGGACACCCATTCGTCTCAGTGTAGGACAGTCTCATTTGTCTCGGTGTAGGACAGTCTCATTTGTCTTGGTGTAGGACACACATTTGTCTCAGTGTAGGACAGTCTCATTTGTCTCGGTGTAGGACACTCATTTGTCTCAGTGTAGGAAAGTCATTTGTTTCAGTGTAGGACAGTCTCATTTGTCTCAGTGTAGGACAGTCTCATTTGTCTCAGTGTAGTACAGATTCATTTGTCTAAGTGTAGGACAGTCTCATTTGTCTCAGTGTAGGACAGTCATTTGTCTCGGTGTCAGACACTCATTTGTCTCGGTGTAGGACACTCATTTGTCTCAGTGTAGGACAGTCTCTTTGTCTCATATGTCTCAGTGTAGGACAGTCTCATTTGTCTCAGTGTAGTACAGTCTTATTTGTCTCGGTGTAGGACTCTCATTTGTCTCAGTGTAGGACAGTCTCATTTGTCTCGGTCTAGGACAGTCTCTTTGTCTCATTTGTCTCAGTGTAGGACAGTCTCATTTGACTCGGTGTAGGACACTCATTTGTCTCAGTGTAGGACAGTCTGATTTGTCTCGGTGTAGGACACCCATTCGTCTCAGTGTAGGACAGTCTCATTTGTCTCGGTGTAGGACAGTCTCATTTGTCTTGGTGTAGGACACACATTTGTCTCAGTGTAGGACAGTCTCATTTGACTCGGTGTAGGACACTCATTTGTCTCAGTGTAGGACAGTCTGATTTGTCTCGGTGTAGGACACCCATTCGTCTCAGTGTAGGACAGTCTCATTTGTCTCGGTGTAGGACAGTCTCATTTGTCTTGGTGTAGGACACTCATTTGTCTCAGTGTAGGACAGTCTGATTTGTCTCGGTGTAGGACACCCATTCGTCTCAGTGTAGGACAGTCTCATTTGTCTCGGTGTAGGACAGTCTCATTTGTCTTGGTGTAGGACACTCATTTGTCTCAGTGTAGGACAGTCTGATTTGTCTCGGTGTAGGACACCCATTCGTCTCAGTGTAGGACAGTCTCATTTGTCTCGGTGTAGGACAGTCTCATTTGTCTTGGTGTAGGACACACATTTGTCTCAGTGTAGGACAGTCTCATTTGTCTCGGTGTAGGACACTCATTTGTCTCAGTGTAGGAAAGTCATTTGTTTCAGTGTAGGACAGTCTCATTTGTCTCAGTGTAGGACAGTCTCATTTGTCTCAGTGTAGTACAGATTCATTTGTCTAAGTGTAGGACAGTCTCATTTGTCTCAGTGTAGGACAGTCATTTGTCTCGGTGTCAGACACTCATTTGTCTCGGTGTAGGACACTCATTTGTCTCAGTGTAGGACAGTCTTGTTTGTCTCGGTGTAGGACAGTCTCTTTGTCTCATATGTCTCAGTGTAGGACAGTCTCATTTGTCTCAGTGTAGTACAGTCTTATTTGTCTCGGTGTAGGACTCTCATTTGTCTCAGTGTAGGACAGTCTCATTTGTCTCGGTCTAGGACAGTCTCTTTGTCTCATTTGTCTCAGTGTAGGACAGTCTCATTTGACTCGGTGTAGGACACTCATTTGTCTCAGTGTAGGACAGTCTGATTTGTCTCGGTGTAGGACACCCATTCGTCTCAGTGTAGGACAGTCTCATTTGTCTCGGTGTAGGACAGTCTCATTTGTCTTGGTGTAGGACACACATTTGTCTCAGTGTAGGACAGTCTCATTTGTCTCGGTCTAGGACAGTCTCTTTGTCTCATTTGTCTCAGTGTAGGACAGTCTCATTTGACTCGGTGTAGGACACTCATTTGTCTCAGTGTAGGACAGTCTGATTTGTCTCGGTGTAGGACACCCATTCGTCTCAGTGTAGGACAGTCTCATTTGTCTCGGTGTAGGACAGTCTCATTTGTCTTGGTGTAGGACACTCATTTGTCTCAGTGTAGGACAGTCTGATTTGTCTCGGTGTAGGACACCCATTCGTCTCAGTGTAGGACAGTCTCATTTGTCTCGGTGTAGGACAGTCTCATTTGTCTTGGTGTAGGACACACATTTGTCTCAGTGTAGGACAGTCTCATTTGTCTCGGTGTAGGACACTCATTTGTCTCAGTGTAGGAAAGTCATTTGTTTCAGTGTAGGACAGTCTCATTTGTCTCAGTGTAGGACAGTCTCATTTGTCTCAGTGTAGTACAGATTCATTTGTCTAAGTGTAGGACAGTCTCATTTGTCTCAGTGTAGGACAGTCATTTGTCTCGGTGTCAGACACTCATTTGTCTCGGTGTAGGACACTCATTTGTCTCAGTGTAGGACAGTCTTGTTTGTCTCGGTGTAGGACAGTCTCTTTGTCTCATATGTCTCAGTGTAGGACAGTCTCATTTGTCTCAGTGTAGTACAGTCTTATTTGTCTCGGTGTAGGACTCTCATTTGTCTCAGTGTAGGACAGTCTCATTTGTCTCGGTCTAGGACAGTCTCTTTGTCTCATTTGTCTCAGTGTAGGACAGTCTCATTTGACTCGGTGTAGGACACTCATTTGTCTCAGTGTAGGACAGTCTGATTTGTCTCGGTGTAGGACACCCATTCGTCTCAGTGTAGGACAGTCTCATTTGTCTCGGTGTAGGACAGTCTCATTTGTCTTGGTGTAGGACACACATTTGTCTCAGTGTAGGACAGTCTCATTTGTCTCGGTGTAGGACACTCATTTGTCTCAGTGTAGGAAAGTCATTTGTTTCAGTGTAGGACAGTCTCATTTGTCTCAGTGTAGGACAGTCTCATTTGTCTCAGTGTAGTACAGATTCATTTGTCTAAGTGTAGGACAGTCTCATTTGTCTCAGTGTAGGACAGTCATTTGTCTCGGTGTCAGACACTCATTTGTCTCGGTGTAGGACACTCATTTGTCTCAGTGTAGGACAGTCTTGTTTGTCTCGGTGTAGGACAGTCTCTTTGTCTCATATGTCTCAGTGTAGGACAGTCTCATTTGTCTCAGTGTACTACAGTCTTATTTGTCTCGGTGTAGGACAGTCTCATTTGTCTCGGTCTAGGACAGTCTCTTTGTCTCATTTGTCTCAGTGTAGGACAGTCTCATTTGACTCGGTGTAGGACACTCATTTGTCTCAGTGTAGGACAGTCTGATTTGTCTCGGTGTAGGACACCCATTCGTCTCAGTGTAGGACAGTCTCATTTGTCTCGGTGTAGGACAGTCTCATTTGTCTTGGTGTAGGACACACATTTGTCTCAGTGTAGGACAGTCTCATTTGTCTCGGTCTAGGACAGTCTCTTTGTCTCATTTGTCTCAGTGTAGGACAGTCTCATTTGACTCGGTGTAGGACACTCATTTGTCTCAGTGTAGGACAGTCTGATTTGTCTCGGTGTAGGACACCCATTCGTCTCAGTGTAGGACAGTCTCATTTGTCTCGGTGTAGGACAGTCTCATTTGTCTTGGTGTAGGACACTCATTTGTCTCAGTGTAGGACAGTCTGATTTGTCTCGGTGTAGGACACCCATTCGTCTCAGTGTAGGACAGTCTCATTTGTCTCGGTGTAGGACAGTCTCATTTGTCTTGGTGTAGGACACACATTTGTCTCAGTGTAGGACAGTCTCATTTGTCTCGGTGTAGGACACTCATTTCTCTTGGTGCAGGACAGTCTCATTTGTCTCACACACAGGTGTCCCTGACGCGTGTCCAACTATCTCTGCAGACTCATGTTTGTGTCTTTAACAGCTTCATGGTTCAGATCTATGGTGGCCTGGAAGATCACTTCCTTTCAACCTGCCTTTCAAAATAAGAGCCGCTGGCTTCACCTTTTACGACTTCTTATTCCAAACATTTACTTTAACGTTCACAGTTAATTCTGTCAAATCAAAGTTTTAATCTCCTTCATATTTACGTTAAATATTACGTGAGACGAGAGTCAAACACTGACTGGACACAGAAATGCTACATTTGAACAGATTTGTGGCACTTTTGTTTTCATAAGTCATTTATTTGTCATTGGTGCCCCCTGTGCCCCTTCTCCCTCCCTGCTGCGATACGGCACTGTCACATGTCATTAATGTAAACAGAACAGTGACAGACGGTCAACACAGAAGGCCACGCCTCCTCTCAGGGCTGGCACAAGCCTTTGTGAAGTGGAACGATGGAAAAGGTACAATGGTGCAGATCATGAGGGGGCGGAGTCAGCACATCAACACTGTATGTGTATGTAATCCATCCTATAATCACATTACTTATCAGACTTCTTCACTTCCACGTGAAGGAAAATAAATCCATATTTTTATAATCGTGACACTGCTCCTTTAAAATATCCAGGAAGTGAGATGGTCATGGGGGGGGGGGGGACTTCCTGTTGTGGGAACAGGTGTGCGTGCTCTGACAGAGATGACATCATTCTCTCTGAGTCACCTGGGGAAACGACAGCTGCGCGTGGACGGAGACGGAGGAGGAGGAGGAGGACACGCCTTCATCACTGCTGTGTGTTTTTGATGAAAATGAGTTTTAATTGAACTGAATCTATTTTATATTAAACTTTTTAATAATGTTTTATTATAATATAATATAAACTTGTGTCGATCACTAACGATGTAAATATCTTACATAGTTGTGCCAAATTTTAACTTTAACGATCATGAAGTTCATCTGATAATGTTTGATTTGAATGAATGAATGAATGAATGAATGTTTAAAAATGGTCACACGCACACAGACTCACTCACTCTCTCACACGCACACAGACTCACTCACACACACGCACACACACAGACTCACTCACACACGCACACACACAGACTCACTCACTCACACACACGCACACAGACTCACTCACACACACGCACACACACAGACTCACTCACACACGCACACACACAGACTCACTCACTCACGCACACAGACTCACTCACACACACACGCACACAGACTCACTCACACACACGCACACAGACTCACTCACACACGCACACAGACTCACTCACACACACGCACACAGACTCACTCACACACACGCACACAGACTCACTCACACACGCACACAGACTCACTCACAGACTCACTCACACACACACGCACACAGACTCACTCACACACACGCACACAGACTCACTCAAACACGCACACAGACTCACTCACACACGCACACAGACTCACACACACACACAGACTCTCTCACTCACTCACACACACACACACAGACTCACTCACTCTCACACACACACACACAGACACTCTCACTCACTCTCACACACACACACACACTGCTGCAGGTAGTAGCTCCGCCCCCTTCACTTCGCCGTTCAAACACAATAACGGCCGCGCCGCTGCTCCGGTTCTGTCTCCCGGTCCCGCCGGTGTCCTCCTGTCCTCATGTCCTCAGGTTGTCCGCAGGTCACAGGTGAGACGCCGCCGCCGCCATGTTTGCTGCTTCTCTTCACCGCCTGCGTCTTTACTCGGTGTTTTTTTTATTACGGTAACTCGTTCAGCGGCGGTCGCGCGGTACCGGTCACTACGAGCTCGCGCTGTAACTGCGCAGCAGGAATTGCGCGTGTTTGTGGGTAAATGAACGCGTGATGCTCGTGTCGTACATTGTTCTCCGTGAAGTTTGCTAGAAGTGATGTCATGAAGCGCCGGTGTGACGGCGGAGTGTCGTTAACGGCTCCGCCATGATGAACACTTGATCCATCGATACACGGAAAGAATCCCGCTTCACTACCAGGGCAGCTTCATGGACATGGACGCGGTTTTCTTTGTAAATCAGTGATGTAATCGGATCCCAATGAAGCCGATGTGCAGAGTAGCTCGTGTGAGATACTGGAGTCATTTATTACTTTACTCTGGGAAAGACTTTACTCTGTAAGACAAGAAAACAAGAAAACAAGAGCATTTGTCAACGGAGTTTGGTGCAGTGGCTCATGACTGAGTCAACATTTGTGTTCTTGATAAATCCTCTTTCTCATATTCAAATACGTTTGTCTTTTTACTGAGGAAATAACACAAAACACCAGCTCATCTTCACGTTAAGATTATAATCTACATGTTCATTTTATAATCTACATGTCAACTCCAGTTGTGTTGAGTATCTGAGAATGTTTTCTTGTTCTCGTCTCATGTGAAATGTCATTTCTCTGATTAAACGTCCAGACTTGTTTGATGACCTTTGTCATAACAAACCACATTAGCACTCTGAGCTAACGTGTGCTAACAGCACTTTTTTACAGATCCTAGATATTCTAGAAAAGCCAGAGGTGAATGAATGTGTGCAGAGTTATTTAAACCTCAGAGAGAAAATCAGTCCTTTTAACATCACACACACAGGAGTTGTTGATCTCCTGCTGCCTCCATCACTTATGTCAATATGTCTGATTTTGTCAAATTCTGCTTTTAAAGGGGACATATTATGCAAAATCAACTTTTTAACCATTTCAATACTTATATTTGGGACTCTGGAGGCCCTACCAGTCGCCAAAGTGTGGAAAAAGAATACTCAGTCATGTTTTCGTGGTCCCCCTTAGTGTAAGTATAGGCCATAAAACACTCGATGTTGAATTCCCTGCACTTATGACGGCAGCATGCGCATTTCACCGCGAATGTTACCGCCCACCAGTAAGTTTACCTCGAGAGCTCCACCTTAGCTCCACCTTAGCTCCACCTTAGCTCCACCTTAGCTCCACCTTAGCTCCACCTTAGCTCCACCTTGTCCCTATAAAATGTGAGAGTGCAGGCGAGGGAGGAAGAGCGGTATTATGTCAACGCGGAGGGACAAGTGTGCTGTTGGTGGCTGCACAGTGGAGCACAGTGTTTTACAGAGGATTTTATATATGAAGCTAATGTGCCGGATAAAGTCAGCAAACGTGTGTTTGTGTGTTCGCACCACTTCACATCAGACTGCGGCCAGCGGTCGCCGTATTTAGTCAGCGAACGTATTTCACCGACGTACAAACACACACATTGTTAAGAACATACTACAACTTCTTCCGTAGCTTCCTCTTGTTCAGGGTCGGACTCTGGTTCAAACATATATGGTTGAACCACAATGTTTCCTCGTTCAACCGTTGTCATGGTAGCGTGAGCGTGCCGGCGTCGACACACCCCCTGGAAGAAGTAGGTGTGTGTTTGCCTGTGTCTCATTTGCATGTAAAGGGACCAGGCACAGAGCGTTCTGAAAGGGGCGGTTTTGGCAGGGTTATTGAACTGCTATGGTGCTTCATTCTTTTTTTTTTAATAAATGTTTTTATTCATTAGACAGGCAAAAGTACATACAATGAAAAACAGGCACTTTCTTTTTTCAAAAACAACAACCACTTAACCCTCCCACCCCGATCAGTAATAACACACATCCTTCCTTCTTAGCGTAAACAGACATACAAATATAAAAGTACACAGATAATTAAGAGAGGGTAAAGATCATTCATTAGTCCTGTAGTGTCTTTAGTCCAGCTATGTAACTAATCATGCAGCCCCAAACTGAATCAAATTTTCCAGGTGTCCCCCTCAGTAGGGCTGAACGATATATCGTTATCGTATCGATATCTAGATATGAACATTCAAGATATTCATATCGCAAAAGCAACGATATAAACAATATAGATTTTCCCCCGCGCTCGCCCTACATGTACATTTCTGGCACAATAAACTTCATTTTTACGATTGCCCTTGAATGCACCACTGCGGCCAGCCAACCACAAACCTTATTTCATGCTTGCTGTGGATCGACAGCTGAAGCCAACCAATGACAAACATAGGAGGGCGGGAGGGAGACAGACACTGAGACGCACACAAACACACACACGACATACACAGCGGGAAAGAAAGTGACATGAGCGCGGAAGATAATGCGGCCGGTGGCGATTTTGTGCCAAAACATAAATCATCGTATTTTGGATTTAAAAAGGATGATGTCAACCACAGCGAGGTGTTGTGCAGGTCGTGCTTGGAAAAAATGCGACGAAGCAAGGTAGCACAACAAACATGTTTCACCAGCTGAAACAACACCATCGCGTGCTGCACGAAGAGTGTATTACAATGAGAGAAACACCGGGGACTTCTCAGTCATCCCAAAAGAAGCCCAAGCAAAGTGTGTTTACTGCAGTCTACTACAGTCGACGTCCACCGGACATAAAGGCGTTACAGACGCTATAACATACCACATTGCAAAAGACATGGTACCCGTGTACAAAGTCTCACAGTGAGTTCTCATCAATAAAACTGCACTTTCCATGTGGAAAGTTTCCACAGTCTTTTGTATTATGATGTTTTTATTTTTCTGAAAAATGCTTGGTTTTCACCGAACCCGTAGTCATATCGTATCATATCGATATCGAGATATCTGACATGAATATCGAGATATGAAATTTTGTCCATATCGT
The DNA here is from genome assembly GCF_958295425.1 of Solea solea. Lineage (NCBI taxonomy): Eukaryota > Metazoa > Chordata > Actinopteri > Pleuronectiformes > Soleidae > Solea > Solea solea. Next base: position 1,682,835 of record NC_081148.1, on the reverse strand, counting down.
TCAGCCCTACCCCTCAGATTGTATTTAATTTTCTCCAGATCTAAGTAGAGCATAAGGTCCTTAAGCCACAGCGAAGCTTTGGGGGCAACTGGTGCCTTCCACTCCAACAAAATTCTTCTATGTGCTAATAGAGAAGCAAAGGCAAAACTATCCTTAATTTTTTTCCTAATTGTTTGAAGCTCTGATAATACTCCAAAAATAGCCAATTCTGGACAAGGCGTCAACATTTAGTGCTTCTGCAAGATGTTTAAAAACATCCGTCCAGTAAGCTTGCAGACGGGGACAAGACCAAAACATGTGGGTCATGTGACACCTATGACATGCGTCTGTGACATTGGGATACATTTCTGAAAGTTTACAATTGGTCAAATAAATACGATGAACAACCTTATATTGTATTAAATTAAGTCATTTATGACAGATGGCACTACTGTAAGTTCACCTGAAGGGGTTCTAATCTGTTTAATTTGCTGGGATACTGATTGGCTTTTTATTAGCGAGCCAGATGGCGTCCTGCCTTCTCACCGTGTTCGTAAAGAAATCCACGTGATCGTAAGAGTAATTTTTCAGTTTCTTGTGTTGACAATAAGTTATAGTCCATTTGAAGGTTTTGTCTCTCTTTGTCTAATTCAGGGGATTGAGAATTTGATAATTTTCTGTCCAATTCTTTTATGCTTTCCATGAGTTGTTCCTGTTTTTGTTTTTTGAGTTTATTTAGTCTTGCAGAATAACATATAATCTCTCCTCGGACTACCACCTTTAATGTCTCCCACAGTAGAGATGGGGATATAAGATTAGACTTGTAGGTAATAAGAAAATCATTAATTGCTTTGGAGATTGTTTGGCAAAAGTCATCATCGTTTAGCAGTGTACCATTCAGTCTCCATGGAGGGCGTGTCTTTTGTAAAAGTCTAAACGACAGGTCGAGTAGCAATGGAGCATGGTCAGATACCACTATTGTTGAATATTCTATGTTACTCACCACAGGAAGAAAATAACTATCTAAGTTAAAGTAATCAATTCTTGAGAATGTTTTATGGACCTGAGAGTAAAAATCCTGATAAAATAGTTTTTTATCAGGATAAAGAAAGCGCCATGGAGCTACACGTCCTATTTGATCCATAAACAATGAAATTGCTTTGGCAACTTTAGAAGGGGAATCGCGCCGTGGGCAGGATTTGTCTAGCAAAGGGTTTATTAGAAGTTAAGTCTAGTAAAAGTGAGGTTACTTCCCTAATAAATGCCTCATCATCCCAATTGGGTGCATAGAGATTAACAAGAAAAACAGGTATATTGATAAGAGCGCCTGAAACTATAACTAACCGGCCTTGGTGGTCAGCTATAACGTTCGTTGGGTAAAACTGTATTTTTTTAATGTATCAAAATCGCTTCTAAAGTTCTAAAGTTTCTGTTTTAAGATGTTTTAAGTGGGAAAATACTCTACCCCTTTTTACTGGACCATTGATCCCTTTAACATTCCAAGAGACAAATCTCAGACAAGATACCCCTTTTTTTGTAGTATTAGTCATAAACAAAATTGTAAGTACATGGTATGAAAAAACACTGCTTTGTAGAAGGACGTAATGTTACAAATGCACAAACAAAAATAAAAATAAAAGCAAATCTGTAGGATCTACCACCTCAGTACCCCAACACAAAAACCCTTAGAACAGGGAACAAAAATACACACCTAAACCTCCCTTAGCTTGTCCTAAGAACGAGAACTAGCAGCGGGACACCGTCTGGCCCATCGGAGGACTCTTTCTTTCTCTTGGAAGCGGAGGAATTTGACGATGAAGGCTCTCGGTTTCCCCGCGCCGGCATCGCCTGGTCTGGGGCCGAGGGAGCGGTGAGCTCTCTCTATCTCGGGAGGGCTGTTAAAAACATCGGGCCCCGTCACCGGCATCAGACGGTTGGAAACAAACTTCGTCGGGTCCTGATCTTTCTCGCTCCCTTTGATTATGTTGATACTCCTGGACCGATTCTCGAGGTCATCCACGTGTTCCAGGAGCACCGTGGCTTGGGATTGCAAGGTCTTAATAACAGCTTAATAACAGTGAGTTTTCACTCACCACAACTTCAGTATTAGTGAGACGGTTGTTAAATGACGTCACCTGTTGACCTAGTGAATCCACTGACTGCATCAGAGATTCAGTTGATAGCCATGTCAGCTTTGAAACTATCACGTTGTTTGCAGAATAGAGCCTCAAGGTCGATCATGGTGACTGGGTCGGAGTGGCCTCTGCTACTAGAGATGTTCCGATACCATTTTTTCCCTCCCGAGACCGATTCCGATACTTGTGCTGTGGGTATCGGCCGATACCGAGTACCGATACCGATACCAGTGTGTTATAAAAAAATATATATCATACTACGCCTGCATGACTGTGATATGATTATCATCACCAAATCCTTTACCGTATCAGTCACGGGTGTCAGACAGTGGAATAATCTGGATGAGGAGATGAAAAAATCAGCAAAACGGAGTGTATTTAAAAAGAAGTATGTAGAGATGACCATTAATCGATACACAATGACCCAGGAGGAAAGTATGACAAAGGTCAGAGACAGAAATCTGTAGACACCGTGTGGATACGGCAGTGGAAGCAAATGTAACCAAACAACAGCTGACATACATGGAGTCTGATTGACTGTCTAGAGCTAGACTGCATCTCTGAGTGCTACCTGATGCTGAAACATGTTTTTGTCAAAATGTCATAAGAAAAAGAAAAATGATGAAAATATGTATTCTGTGGGTAATGGGGACGGGACTAGATAAGCTTCAGCTTCTCCCGCTTTCCCTTTTGGTTATGTGTATTGTGTAAACTACACTAAGATGATGTGTGATGATGAGTGAGCTAACTGACATGACCAAAATAAACATACATACAGTATATATATATATATATATACAGTATATATATATATATATATATATGTACATATATATATGTACATATATATACATATAAATAAATAAATCATTGGTGGTAAGGTTTGGCTCAGGTTAAACCCTCTGTAAAACATGAACGTATACAGCAAATGGACATCATTTATTTTTACCAGTGAAATGTTATTTGGTTTTTCAGCTTGTACGTTTGTTTTCACTCTGGTCCAAACACCGCGGCACTGGCAGAGCTTCATGTTTCCATGACGACTGACCGGGAAAAGACGCGTGTGACATCATTTTTACATGACTCCAGATAAAATGAGTCTCTGAAGTAACGTTAAACTTTAAAAACAGAGGCATACATACGCAGGACACAGGTACGCTGGTTAGTTGTAGCGCTGCTACGTTTAATAAACGGGCCGCTCCAGTTTGACTGTAGACGCGCTAACGGAGCTAGTGCAGCTAACAACGCTAACAGAGCTAACTGGTAAATACTGCCAAACCGCCGACATGATGAGCTAACGTTAGCTCCTTGTCTACAGGTGTCAGGTGATCAGTTCTTCTTCACGCCTCTAAAACAGCACAGCGCAACTGTTTCAAGAGCGGCGAAGAAGAACCGCGTCAGAGCTAACGGAGCTCTATTAAATAACGTGGTATCGGAACGGTGCATGGACTCCAGTACTCGCCGATACCGATGCCCACATTTTCGGCAGTATCGGAGGCATTTCTGATACTGGTATCGGATCGGAACAACTCTATCTGCTACCGGCGCTTCTGCCCCCGGGTCTGGATGCTCCAGCGACAATAACTTTATTGTCCTGTTCACGTCTCTCTCTCTCCTGCAGATCAGTGAGTGTCTGACCTTTGACCTTTGGTCGTGGCCACAGTGACATTCTGTGGAGGAGGTGATGAGGAGGAGGAGGAGGAAGACGAGACGTTACCACAGGTCACCTGCACATGGATTACACAACAGAGAACGTTTGGGATTAAAAGTCAAAAACAAAGAAATGTTTAACTAAAGAACACGTTTGTGGAAAATCTTTTTTCTGCTGGAGGAAAATGTCTTTTTTTTACTTTGACACATGAACTAATGATGGGAAGTTAATCCCTGCAGGAAGAAAAGCCGTGAGAGTGAGTTGGAAAAACAAAGAAAAAGAGAGAGAACATGTCGTGGAAGAGGAACTACTTTGCGTCAGGCAGCACTGGAGGCAGCGGAGTCTGCAGCGGAGTCTGCAGCGGAGTCTGCAGCAGCGTGGACCAAATCCTGGCGCCTCGCACAACCACGTCCATCGCTCCCAGTAAAGGTCTGAGCAACGAGCCGGGACAGAACAGCTGTTTCCTGAACAGTGCCCTGCAGGTACACAAACGCACACGCACGCGCACGCTCACCCTCTCACACACATGCACATGCACACACACACGCACTTTCTCCTACACACACTCACTCACGCACGCACACAGGAGTTGTTGATCCATTTCTCATCACTAAGTTCAAATGTCTTATTTAGTCAAATTTGACTTTTAAAATATTTAATTTCGACATACTTCAGTGACACAAAGTGACCACATGAGGCAGCAGAGGACCAGCAGCTCGTGTGTGTGTGTGTGTGTGTGTCTCTCACAGTGAGATAAAGACGTGAGCTCGTTTTTAAAGACATCTCTGATTATCTGGATAAATCTATATATTTAAGATGTGCTAGTGCTCCTGTGACTGGACATGCTAACAAGTGAGTCTGTTTGTTATGTTTCATAATGACGCAGTGAATCCTCAATGATTTCATGAACCAGAGTGGGAGTCACATGACTGTGTGTGTGTTAAATGGAGACTGACTCAAAAACTGTGGGTGGGGCTGAAATGACTGGTCCAAAGAGGAAACAGTCATCATATCATTAAATTAAGCCTCTCACACACACACACACACACACACACACACACACGGGTGTACAGTAGGTCAGCGGTTCAGAGTAGGTCGTGTGGGGGGGCGGGGGGCGGTCTGACGGCTCTGAAAGTGTTTTGCATCTTGTGCATTTGTCCACTATCACAGGACATGATACTATACTATTCACTATACTATACTATACACTATACTATTCACTATACTGTACTATTCACTATACTATACTATACACTATACTATACTATACACTATACTGTACTATACACTATACTGTACTATTCACTATACTATACTATACACTATACTGTACTATTCACTATACTATACTATTCACTATACTATACTATACACTATACTATACTATACACTATACTATACTATTCACTATACTATACACTATACTGTACTATTCACTATACTGTACTATTCACTATACTGTACTATTCACTATACTATACACTATACTATACTATACACTATACTGTACTATTCACTATACTATACTATTCACTATACTGTACTATTCACTATACTATACTATACACTATACTGTACTATTCACTATACTATACTATTCACTATACTGTACTATTCACTATACTATACACTATACTATACTATACACTATACTGTACTATTCACTATACTGTACTATTCACTATACTATACTATACACTATACTATTCACTATACTATACACCAGGGGTCACCAACCTTTTTGAGACCAAGAGCTACCTGAAGGGTAGAGAATAATATGGAGGGCTACCATATTAACATTTTATGCAATTTACCATTTAAATGATGAATATTATGCATTCAATTGCATACACATTCATTCCAGTGCTTACTCCTAATGATTATCACACGTTTATAAACAATATCAGGACATTTTACTCATATGGATGATGGTGATCATATGGATACATGCAAGTGAGGTGAAGTGAAATGAGCCCACGGGCACCTCGTTGGCTGCTCGCGGACTACCAAGTGCCCGCGGGCACCACGTTGGTGACCACTGCTATACACTATACTATACTATTCACTATACTGTACTATTCACTATACTATACTATACACTATACTATACTATTCACTATACTGTACTATTCACTATACTATACTATATACTATACTATTCACTATACTGTACTATTCACTATACTATACTATACAATACTATTCACTATACTGTACTATTCACTATACTATACACTATACTATACTATTCACTATACTGTACTATTCACTATACTATACTATTCACTATACTATACTATACACTATACTATACTATTCACTATACTATACACTTTACTATACTATTCACTATACTGTACTATTCACTATACTATATACTAAACTATACTATTCACTATACTGTACTATTCACTATACTATACACTATACTGTACTATTCACTATACACTATACTATATACTATACTATACACTATACTATACTATTCACTATACTATACACTATACTATACTATTCACTATACTGTACTATTCACTATACTATACTATTCACTATCTATACTATTCACTATACTATACTATTCACTATACTATACTATACTATACTATACACTATACTATACTATTCACTATACTATACTATACACTATACTATTCACTATACTATACTATACACTATACTATACTATTCGCTATACTATACTATACACTATACTATACTATTCACCATACTATACTATACACTATACTATACTATTCACTATACTATACACTATACTATACTATTCACTATACTATACTATTCCCTATACTATACACTAAACTATACTATACACTATACTATACTATTCACCATACTATACTATACACTAAACTATACTATTCACTATACTATACTATACTATACTATTCACTATACTATACTATACACTATACACTATACACTATACACTATACTATACTATACTATTCACTATACTATACTATTCACTATACACTATACTATACTATTCACTATACTATACACTATACTATACTATTCACTATACTATACTATTCACTATACTGTACACTATACTATATTATTCACTATACTATACTATACACTATACTATACTATTCACTATACTGTACTATTCACTATACTATACTATATACTATACACTATACTATTCACTATACTGTACTATTCACTATACTATACAATACTATTCACTATACTGTACTATTCACTATACTATACTAGACACTATACTATACTATTCACTATACTGTACTATTCACTATACTATACTATTCACTATTCAATATACTATACTATACACTATACTATACTATTCACTATACTGTACTATTCACTATACTATACACTATACTATACTATTCACTATACTATACACTAAACTATACTATTCACTATACTGTACTATTCACTATACTATACACTATACTGTACTATTCACTATACACTATACTATATACTATACTATACTATACACTATACTATACTATTCACTATACTATACTATACACTATACTATACTATTCACTATACTGTACTATTCACTATACTATACTATTCACTATCTATACTATTCACTATACTATACTATTCACTATACTATACTATACTATACACTGTACTATACTATTCACTATACTATACTATACACTATACTATTCACTATACTATACACTATACTATACTATTCGCTATACTATACTGTACACTATACTATACTATACACTATACTATACTATTCACCATACTATACTATACACTATACTATACTAGTCACTATACTATACACTATACTATACTATTCACTATACTATACTATTCCCTATACTATACACTAAACTATACTATACACTATACTATACTATTCACCATACTATACTATACACTAAACTATACTATTCACTATACTATACACTATACTATACTATACTATACACTATACTATTCACTATACTATACTATACACTATACTATACTATACTATACTATTCACTATACTATACTATACTATACACTATACTATACTATTCACTATACTATACACTATACTATACTATTCACTATACACTATACTATACTATACTATTCACTATACTGTACACTATACTATATTATTCACTATACTATACTATACACTATACTATACTATTCACTATACTATACTATACACTATATTATTCACTATACTATACTCTTCACTATACTATACTATACACTATACTATACTATTCACTATACTATACTATTCACTATACTGTACACTATACTATATTATTCACTATACTATACTATACACTATACTATACTATTCACCATACTATACTATACACTAAACTATACTATTCACTATACTATACACTAAACTATACTATTCACTATACTATACACTATACTATACTATACTATACTATACTATACACTATACTATACTATTCACTATACTATACACTATACTATACTATTCACTATACTATACACTATACTATTCACTATACTATACTATACTATACACTATACTGTACACTATACTATATTATTCACTATACTATACTATACACTATACTATACTATTCACTATACTATACTATACACTATACTATACTATTCACTATACTATACTATACACTATACTATACTATTCACTATACTATACTATACACTATACTATACTATTCACTATACTTTACACTATACTATATTATTCACTATACTATACACTATACTATACTATTCACCATACTATACTATACACTAAACTATACTATTCACTATACTATACACTATACTATAC
>NC_081148.1:1646757-1669257 GCF_958295425.1 Solea solea | reverse complement strand
ACTGTGACACACAAACACACAGACTGTGACACACATACTGTGACACAGACACATACTGTGATACACACTCTGTGACACACACATACTGTGTGACACACACACACACTGTGACACAGACACACACACACATACTGTGACACAGACACTGTGACACGCTAACACATACTGTGACACACACACACATACTGTGACACACACACACTGTGACACACACACATACTGTGTGACACACACACTGTGACACAGACACACACACACTGTGACACGCTAACACATACTGTGACACACACACCTAACTGTGACACACAAACACACACACTGTGACACACACACACACTGTGACACAGACACATACCATGACACACACTGTGACACACACACACAGACACATACTGTGACACACACACCTAACTGTGACACACAAACACACACACTGTGACACACACACACACTGTGACACAGACACATACCATGACACACACTGTGACACACACACACAGACACATACTGTGACACACACACCTAACTGTGACACACAAACACACACACTGTGACACACACACACAGACACATACTGTGACACACACACACATTCTGTGTGACACACACACACACACACACTGTGACACAGACACACACACACATACTGTGACACACACACACACACCCCCATTACACCAGACTCCTGTAGTTGTTAGAGATTAACCCACGTGTTTAGGATTAATAAGTCATATGAAGTGATCTACAGTTCGTCTCTTCCTGTGACGACAGTCTGATCAATCATCACATAGTTACCTACTCGGCACACGTTTGGAACCTTGCCGGAGCAGGTACTAAAACCAGTACCTGGTACCAGGTGACTATGCTAGTCGAAATGCTACTTAAACTGTACCGTGGCGTGGTGGAAATGCACCATTAGTCTGCTCTGTGATTGACAGCCTGATTCTCTTTGATGTTCTGTGACGTGGTCTCAGGTCCTGTGGCACCTCGACATCTTCCGGCGCAGTTTCCGTCAGCTGACGACTCACAGGTGCATGGACGACTCGTGCATCTTCTGTGCTCTGAAGGTGAGAATCACACTGAACTGTGTCAATCTGATCCTGGACCACTTTACTTTTGTCTGACCTTCTGACCTTCTGACCTTCTGGTGGTGTGTCCAGAGCATCTTTGCTCAGTTTCAATACAGCAGTGAGAAGGTCTTACCGTCTGACGCTCTCCGCAGAGCGCTCGCCAAAACCTTCCAGGACAAGCAGAGGTTTCAGCTCGGCATCATGGACGACGCTGCAGAGTGCTTTGTAAGAGACGCACACACACACACTGACACAGACACACATACACACTGACACAGACACACATACACACTGACACAGACACACACACACTGACACAGACAGACACACACACACTGACACAGACACACACACACTGACACAGACACACCAGAACTACCCCTTGAGTTTTGACCTTCCCTCTTCACTTCACTCTTCACTTCCCTCTTCACTTCCTTCTTCACTTCACTCTTCACTTCCCTCTTCACTTCCTTCTTCACTTCCCTCTTCACTTCCTTCTTCTCTTCCCTCTTCACTTCACTCTTCACTTCCCTCTTCTCTTCCCTCTTCACTTCACTCTTCACTTCCCTCTTCACTTCCTTCTTCACTTCCCTCTTCACTTCCCTCTTCACTTCACTCTTCACTTCCTTCTTCACTTCCCTCTTCACTTCCCTCTTCACTTCCTTCTTCACTTCCCTCTTCACTTCCCTCTTCACTTCCTTCTTCACTTCCCTCTTCACTTCCTTCACTTCCCTCTTCACTTCCCTCTTCACTTCCTTCTTCACTTCCTTCTTCACTTCCTTCACTTCACTCTTCACTTCCTTCTTCACTTCCCTCTTCACTTCCCTCTTCACTTCCCTCTTCACTTCCTTCTTCACTTCCCTCTTCACTTCCCTCTTCACTTCCTTCTTCACTTCCCTCTTCACTTCCCTCTTCACTTCCTTATTCACTTCCTTCTTCACTTCCCTCTTCACTTCCTTCTTCACTTCCCTCTACACTTCCTTCTTCACTTCCCTCTTCACTTCCTTCTTCACTTCCCTCTTCACTTCCTTCTTCACTTCCCTCTTCACTTCCTTCTTCACTTCCCTCTTCACTTCCTTCTTCACTTCCTTCACTTCCCTCTTCACTTCCTTCTTCACTTCCCTCTTCACTTCCCTCTTCACTTCCCTCTTCACTTCCTTCTTCACTTCCCTCTTCACTTCCCTCTTCACTTCCTTCTTCACTTCCCTCTTCACTTCCTTCTTCACTTCCCTCTACACTTCCTTCTTCACTTGCAGGAGAACATCTTGATGAGGATTCACTTCCACATTTCAGACGAGAGCAGTGAAGACATCTGCACGGCCCGACACTGCATCTCCCACCAGAAGTTTGCCATGACGCTCTTTGAACAGGTGAGGGCGCTGTTGTGGTTGTGTCTTTGGCTCCTCCTCCTCCTCCTCCATGTGTGATGTTTGTGTTAGAAAATGTTTTACTACTTTTCTCGCTGTATTTCCTTCACACTCTCAGTTTGACATCAGTGTCAGTGCGTCCCTGACCTCTGACCTCTGACCTCGTCCCTGACCACTGTGTGTGTGTGTGTGTGTGTGTCAGTGTGTGTGCAGCAGCTGTGGAGCTTCCTCAGATCCTCTGCCCTTCATTCAGATGGTTCACTACATCTCCACCACCTCTCTGTGGTAAGTCTACAAAACACTGATACACCAGAGGATGTGTGTGTGTGTGTGTGTGTGTGTGTCTGTGTGTGTGTCTGTGTGTCTCTTGTTTCTGTTAACACTGCAACATCACTTCTCCTCCTCTCCTCCTCCTCTCCTCCTCCTCAGTAACCAGGCAGTGAAGATGTTGGAGTCGAGGGAGAAGGCGACTCCCAGCATGTTTGGGGAGCTGCTGAGAAACGCCAGTATGGGAGATCTGCGGAAGTGTCCTGTAAGATTCTCTGGTTCTCTGCTTTGTTGTGTGTTGTGGTTTGAATGTCAGTGTGAAGGTCACTGTTGCTCCTCAGAGTCAGTGTGGTCAGCAGCTCAGAATGGCTCGCGTGCTCCTCAACAGTCCAGAGATCATCACCATCGGCCTGGTGTGGGATTCAGATCACTCTGACCTGGCTGAGGATGTCATCCACACCCTGGGAACCTGCCTCCACCTGGGAGACGTAAGAACAACAAGAACCACAGGAAATGTCCTGATAATAGAAGACACTGACCTGTTTCCTGTGTGCAGCTGTTTTACAGGGTGACCGAGGAGAAGGCCCGTCAGTCAGAGCTCTACCTGGTGGGCATGGTGTGTTACTACGGCAAACATTACTCCACCTTCTTCTTCCAGACAAAGATCCGACGATGGATGTATTTTGACGACGCTCATGTCAAAGAGGTAAAACTCACATTTAACCTGTCACACATTTAATCTGTCATTTAATCTGTCATTTCATCCGTCAAACATTTAACCTGTCAAACATTTAATCTGTAATTTAATCCGTCAAACATTTAACCTGTCACACATTCAATCTGTCATTTAACCTGTCACACATTTAATCTGTCATTTAACCTGTCAAATTTTTAATCTGTGAACATTTAATCTTTCACACATTTAATCTGTCAAAAATTTAATCCATCATTTAATCTGTCAAACATTTAATCTGTGAACATTTAATCTGTCACACATTGAATCCGTTTAATCTGTGAACATTAAATCTGTCAAACATTTAATCTGTGAACATTTAATCTGTCACACATTTAATCCGTTTAACCTGTCAAACATTTAATCTGTTAAATATTTAATCTGTCAGCAACAATTAAAAATCATTACCATTTCACCGTCACGTCTGCGAGCGCCTGTGCTGGATTAGTGAGTAAAGTTTATTTTCACAGATATAAATCACAAAGTGCTTTCAAATAAAAATAAACACAATAAATATTCAAAGACATAAAAACCTTTTTTTTTTTTTTTAAAGGAATCCACACAATTATTTACATCATGAGTTTTTGATCCACTGATATTTGAACTTTAACTTCTGACTTACAAAATCCAAGCAAAGGACGTCGTCACCACAGACGAGTCCAGCATCTGTCTGTCTGTCTCTGTCTCTCTCTCTCGTGTCTGTCTCTGTGTCACACACACACACACACACACACACACACACACACACACACACACGCACGCTGTCCTCTGTCCTCAGTGGTTATGAAAACAAGGATATCCCTCTATTGTTAAATTGTCCAGCTGGACAGAAGCAGAGAAAAGGGTGTGGTTAGAACACATAAACACACATACACACACAGTGGACGGTCAGCAGTTAGTGGGAATGTTCCTTTAGAGAGGGGCAGAGCCGTGTGGACATGGATTAGAGACGAGGATTTGGAGGACAGAGAGCAAGGAACAGTTTTCTTTTCATCTGCTGCTTTTCAGGTGAAGGTGTTAATTCATCCTCACTTATTAGATTTGTTTAAAGTTATTTTCTGAATGTAGTTTGTGTTTGACTCAAGTCTTTACATGTTTAACTAAACTAAACTGCAGCTGTGATCCAGGTTTGATCTAGGTTTGATCTAGGTTTGATCCAGGTTTGATTCAGGTTTGATTCAGGTTTGATCCAGGTTTGATTCAGGATTGATCCAGGTTTGATCCAGGATTGATTCAGGTTTGATTCAGGATTGATCCAGGTTTGATCCAGGATTGATCCAGGTTTGATTCAGGATTGATTCAGGATCGGTCCAAGTTTTATCTGGGTTTGATTCAGGATTGATCCAGGTTTGATTCAGGATTGATTCAGGATTGATCCAGGTTTGATCCAGGATTGATCCAGGTTTGATTCAGGATTGATTCAGGATTGATCCAAGTTTTATCTGGGTTTGATTCAGGATTGATCCAGGTTTGATTCAGGATTGATCTAGGTTTTATCTGGGTTTGATTCAGGATTGATCCAGGTTTGATCCAGGATTGATCCAGGATTGATTCAGGATTGATTCAGGATTGAGCCAGGTTTTATCTGGGTTTGATTCAGGATTGATCCAGTTTATATTGTCATTGAAGAAACTGGTTTTAATGATTTAAAAAAAAGAACTGGTTAATTATCTAGTTGACAAATTTACTAATCGATTATTAATCAATGAAACGCAGAATCTGTTTATATTTCACCTTTATTTTGTTTTTACTGTTCATTCACTCATTCACCCACACACTCACATCTATGCAAGACTTTACTATCTCACCTGGGGTTAAGTGTTTTGCCCAAGGACAAGTGGATTTGGGAATCAAACCCACGACCTTCCTGTTGAAAGACGACTTGCTCTGAGTCATCGTGGCTGTATGACAGATCTCAGGTGGCAGCAATAACGTCCGGGTGTCGGTCAGGACACTGTTATACTGTTTTGATGAGTGCATTAAGAAGAGGCAGAGTCCTTCACTACAGTACAAGATCTGTGTGAGGGTGTGTGGTTGCTGCAATACAAGCACAACACAATACTGACTTATTAGAAAAGAAAGTACAACTAAATGATGTTGTCTATGTACAGTGCCTTGAGATAATGTATGTTATGATTTGGCGCTATACAAATCAAATTGAATTGAATTGAATTGAACTAATCAATTATCAACACATAAACAGGGATTAACAATACAGCAACGTGGACTTCTCTGATTGTTGCTAGTTAGCAGCTAGCTCCATGTCACTCATTAGTGATTAATTAGTCCTCACACCACAAACAAGATAGAAAAAAACAACTGCCAGGTCATCAACAGACCCATAGACAAACACTAACAAAATGCAACACACAAGCAAAACATCGCAACTAACGGCTTCATGGACGCACACACCATAGAGATCGTTCAGCAGACGCTCTGAGCAGCATCAACGGTGCGTTCAAGGACCTCAGCAGGGTGGGAATTCCCATGTATGGTGATTAGGGAAGCACACAAAGATGTATGATCTTTTGTACAGTGGCCCTGATGATGATGATGGTGGTGATGATGATGATTATGATGATGGTGATGGTGGTGACGATGGTGGTGATGGTGGTGATGGTGGTGATGACGATGGTGGTGATCATGATTATGATGGTGGTGATGATGTGACGGTGATGATGGTGGTGATGATGATGGTGAGGATGATGATGATGAATATGAATATGATGGTGGTGATGGTGGTGATGATGATTATGATGGTGGTGATGACGATGGTGGTGATCATGATTATGATGGTGGTGATGATGTGACGGTGATGATGATTATGATGGTGATGGTGAGGATGATGATGATGAATATGATGGTGGTGATGATGATTATGATGGTGGTGATGACGATGGTGGTGATCATGATTATGATGGTGGTGATGATGTGACGGTGATGATGGTGGTGATGATGATGATTATGATGATGGTGGTGATGATGATGATTATGATGATGGTGATGGTGGTGATGATGGTGGTGACGATGGTGGTGATGGTGGTGATGACGATGGTGGTGATCATGATTATGATGGTGGTGATGATGTGACGGTGATGATGATTATGATGGTGATGGTGAGGATGATGATGATGATGATGAATATGAATATGATGGTGGTGATGGTGGTGATGATGATTATGATGGTGGTGATGACGATGGTGGTGATCATGATTATGATGGTGGTGATGATGTGACGGTGATGATGATTATGATGGTGATGGTGAGGATGATGATGATGAATATGAATATGATGGTGGTGATGGTGGTGATGATGATTATGATGGTGGTGATGACGATGGTGGTGATCATGATTATGATGGTGGTGATGGTGGTGATGATGATTATGATGGTGATGGTGAGGATGATGATGATGAATATGAATATGATGGTGGTGATGGTGGTGATGACGATGGTGGTGATGATGATTATGATGGTGGTGATGACGATGGTGATGATGGTGGTGATCATGATTATGATGGTGGTGATGACGATGGTGACGGTGATGATGATTATGATAATGGTGGTGACGATGGTGACGGTGATGATGATGATGATGGTGACGATGATGATGATGGTGATGACGATGGTGGTGATGATGATGTGACGGTGATGATGATTATGATGATGGTGGTGATGACGATGGTGGTGATGATGTGGTGGTGACGATGGTGACAGTGATGATGATGATGATGGTGGTGATAATGGTGATGATGATGGTGGTGGTTGTGGTGACGATGGTGACGGTGATGATGATGATGATGATTATGGTGTTTTTGTCATTGTCATCGTCCTCCTCTGTCCTCAGATTGGTCCCAAATGGAAGGACGTGGTGTCTCGCTGCATTAAAGGACATTACCAGCCTCTGCTGCTGCTCTATGCTGACCCCCAGGGGACACCAGTGTCAGTGCAGGACCTGCCCCCCCACCTCCACCTGCACCACATCAACAAGGCCTGTTATGACAGTGAAGACTCGGGTAACTACAACACAACTAGGAGTCCTAGTAGTAGCACAACAGCAAACACTCAGGTAACTAAACCCGAGTTAGTACTAGTAGTAGTAGTAGTAGTAGTAGTTGTAGTTGTAGTTGTAGTTGTAGTAGTCATAGTATTAGTACTGCGACAGACGAGGCAGAAGTACTGGCTCAGATGTACATGGAGTCGTCTGTTGTGTAGCATCATTGTATCAGCACAGACGATACTCACCTGGCTCCTCCCCCTTGGCCAGGCCGTGAGCCGTCAATCTCCAGCGACACTCGCACCGACTCGTCCGTGGAGAGCTCCTCATGCCGACAGTCCTCGCTCTCTCACGATGAGTCGCTGGCCGCTCGCTGCTCGTCTGACTCCCAGGGAACCGCCATCTGCACCGGGCGCCAGCTGCACCCCCCGCTACACGCCTCGCTCTGCAGCCTGGAGGCCATAGGTGAGTCTGATCACACCGTTAAAGGGATAGTTCAAGTTTTTGATGTGTGGTCGAACGAGGAAAAACAGGTTTAGAGAAAATTTAGGATTCTGATATCTGTGTCACATGATCATGTCTTTATCTCACTGTCAAACTGATGTTTGTAAACCACACACACACACACTCAAACAGTGTCTGAAATCCAACGATCAGATTGACCTCAGTGACACAAAGTGACCACAGGAGGCAGCAGAGGAGCAGCAGCTCCGGTGTGTGAGAGTGAGTGGTTTACAAACTGACACAAACCTCTAACTACTGCACTTTAAATCATCTGAACTGTCCCTTTAACAGCATGGTTTTCACTGCTTCATGTTGTCTCACCATGTCATAAGCAGGGTTCAGCCAGTCATGCTCCACGCAGCTTCTTTTGCTTGGCTGTGTTTGACTTGCCGTTGTCTTCTCGTTGCTAAGGCCAGGCGACAAACTCTGAGCAGCACCCGTCTCTGAAGAAGGGAGGCGGGGCCAGGGATAGGAGGCGGAGCTCTAGCTACACCCGGCGATCTAAACCCGACAACGAAGCCTCGTCAGCTGGTTACCACAGCGAGGGTAGGCGGAGCCAGGCCAATCACAGGACAGAGAGGGACATGTTAGACACGTGACACACTTAAACTGAGCATAACCAACTAGTTATTCACTTAACTAGTTGGTTACACAACTATTACTAATTGTGTAAGTAATAGTTAGTTCTATGGTTCAGTCACTTTAAGTCTCCCACGTTTGTAGCAGCTTCTCTATGATTTTTATGCTTTGACCTCTAGGGGGCAGCGTCTCAAAGAAGGGACATAAAACTGGAAATGAGCCTTTAGTTTCAAATCACTTTGATTTTTCATCTTCACTCAGTTTGATTTAAATGTTTGTCGTCGTCTTTATTCACTTTTTCTTCTTCACTCTTTTTTTTACTTTAACACGCACACACACACACTCTCACTCACACACACACACTCTCACACACACACTCACTCACACACACACACACTCTCACTCACACACACACACTCACACACACACTCACTCACACACACACACACTCTCACTCACACACACACACTCTCACACACACTCTCACTCACACACACACTCTCACACACACACTCACTCACGCACACACACACTCTCACTCACACACACACACTCTCACACACACACTCACTCACACACACACACACACACAATCTCACGCACACACACACACACACACAATCTCACACACACACACTCTCACGCACACAATCTCATGCACACACCCACTCTCTTACACACACACTCTCTCACGCACACACGCACATACTCTCACACACACACACACACACTCTCTCACGCACGCACGCACACACGCACACACTCTCACACACACACACACTCTCACTCTCACACACACACTCTCACACACACTCTCTCTCACACACACACACTCTCACACACACACACTCTCTCACGAACACACTCTCACACGAACACACTCTCACACACACACACGCACACTCTCACGAACACACACACACTCTCTCTCTCACACACACACTCTCACACACACACACACACACTCTCACGAACACACACACACTCTCACGAACACACTCTCACACACGCACACACTCTCACGAACACACTCTCTCACACACACGCACACACACACTCTCACACACACACACTCTCTCAGGAACACACTCTCACACACACGCACACACACTCTCTCTCTCACACACTCACACACACTCTCTCACGAACACACTCTCTCACGAACACACTCTCACACACACGCACACACACTCTCTCTCTCACACACTCACACACACTCTCTCACGAACACACTCTCTCACGAACACACTCTCACACACACGCACACACACACAGGAGAGTCGTTGAAAGAGCAGCAGGTTCTTCGTCAGCATCTGAAACCGTCTTCGTCCTCCTCATCCTCGACCAGTCGTCTCAGAGACTTCAGAGAGACGATGAGCAACATCCTCCACAGCCGGACACTGTCCTCGTCCTCGTCTTTACCTGCCGCCGTCCTCTCCTCTGAAATTACCTCCTCCTCCTCCTCCCAGCATCACCACCATGCTCCTCCCTCCTCCTCCTCCTCTCATAACCCTCACCACTGTGAGGCAGAGTCCTCTGAAGGGACAGGGTCAGGGAGGTTCCGTCCAGCGTGGAAGCCCAGGAGAGAAGTCCTCAACATCGACAGCATCTTCACCCGTGAAAGACGACGTCAGGCAGGATACAGTCCACTCGCTGCAGCCGCCGCCACCGCTGCAGCCCTTCCTGACGACTGTAGAGACTTCTCGGCTCAACAGGAGGCGCTGTCTCTGAGGACAGGGACCTCCTGGACTCTGCCCGCTGTCTCGAGCAGCCACAGAGCAGCAGGAGGAGGAGCTGCAGAGCTGCCTCCTCTTGCTCCGCCCCCTCCTCCTCCCAGACTCATCCAGAGGATGGAGAGTGGATATGAGAGCAGCGAGAGGAACAGCAACAGTCCCATCAGTGTGGACCTGAAACTGGGAGACAGGTGAGCTCATGCACGCATGCACCGCACACGCACACACACACACACACACATACATATATATACGTGCGCACACACACACACACACACACATATATAAACGCGCACACACACATATACACACATATATATATACGCGCACACACACACACACACATATACAAAACCGAACAGACAGCGTAACCTGGAGAGGATCTGTTTTGGAACCCTGTCCTCTAGCTACTGGGGTCCCTCAGGGTCCTGTCTTGGGCCCTCTCCTCTTCTCTCTGTACACCAACTCTCTAGGTTCTGTTATTCTCTCTCATGGTTTTTCCTATCACAGCTACGCCGATGACACCCAACTCATCCTCTCTTTTCCCAGCTCCGACACACATGTAGCAGAACGGATCTCCGCTTGTCTGACCGACATCTCTCAGTGGATGTCTGACCATCACCTGAAACTCAATCTCGACAAGACTGAGTTTCTTTTTCTCCCACCACAGACCTAACCATCACCCTCCACAACTCTGTGGTAACTCCCTCTCATACTGTAAGGAACCTGGGTGTGACCCTTGATGACCATCTCTCCCTCACTGACAACATTGCTGCAACAGCTCGATCTTGCAGATGCATGTTGCACAACATCAGAAGGATACGGCCTCTTCTAACCCAGAAGGTGGCTCAGGTTCTGGTCCAGGTTCTGGTCCAGGCTCTTGTCATCTCATGCTTGGACTACTGCACCTCCCTCCTGGCTGGTCTCCCTGCGTGTGCCATACGACCTCTGCAGCTCATCCAGAATGCAGCAGCTCGACTGGTCTTCAACTGACCAAAGTTCTCCCACACTACACCGCTCCTCCACTCCTTCGCTGGCTTCCTGTAGCTGCTCGCGTCCGCTTCAAGACTCTATTGTTTGTGTTCCATGCTACAAACGGATCCGGTCCAGCCTACATCCAGGACATGATCAAAACCTACACCCCAGCCCATCCACTCCGCTCTGCATTGGCAAATCGGCGTGCTGCCCCCTCACTGAGAGGATCGCAGAGGCACTCTCTGTCCTGGTGGTGGAACGAGCTCCTCATCGACATCCAGACAACAGAAAGTGTCCACAGCTTCAGCCGCAGACTGAAAACACGTCTCTTTAGACTCTAGTTTGACTGACTTACTTCTAACTCTTGTTTGTACACAAATGTTGAAATGTGAGTCGCTCTGGATAAAAACGTCTGCTACATGACATGGAATGGAACACACACACACACACACACACACACAAACGATAACAATGATTATTATCATAATAATAGTGTTTTTGATCAGATTATGACTCCACCTCTTTTTTCCATGGAACAAAAATTGTGCGTGTGTGTGTGTGTGTGTGTCACTGACTTTGATCAGTTGTGTACAGCTGTTTTTTACTTCCTGTTCAGGGACCACAGACGAAGATGAGCTCATATCAAACAAAGCTGCACAGTCTCTGTGAAGTAAACATCTCTCCTCTCCTCTCCTCTCCTCTCCTCTCCTCTCCTCTCCTCTCCTCTCCTCTCCTCTCCTCGTCTTCAGGGAGTGTGCTGTGAAGAAGATCTCCTCCTCCTCTGGACCATCGTGGAGGAACCTGAGGTCGAAGAGCAGCAGTGCTCTGCTGCAGGAGCTCAGCTCTACCAGCAGAGAGAGCCATGGTACGACAGCTCATCACCTCATGACAGCAGCTCACTGTCGTGTTTCTGTTCCAAACACCTGTGTTTGTGTTTGTTGAAGCAGCGTCCCCTGCAGGCCGCACCGAGCTGGACCAGCTGCAGGAGGAGGTGCAGAGGAGAGCCAGGGAGGAGGAGCAACAACGACGCCAGGAGAAGGAGGATGAGGCGGAGCTCGGGTTCAACCCACAACCCAGCAAATACCTGGACCTGGACCAGCTGCAGATCCAGGGTAACACACACATACACAAACACACACACACACACACACACACACACACACACACACACTTTGATTTTAAGTCAAATGTGAGAAAATACATTTTACAGATTGAGTGTCTGTTATCACCAGCATCTCTAAGTGTGTGTGTGTGTGTGTGTGTGTGTGTGTGTGTGCATGCAGGTAAAGGCAGCAGCTTGGAGCGGTGTGTGTCGGAGGCGGAGCTTCTGTTGGACCAGTCCGTGCGTCTGGAGCAGGCGGGCGAGGTCGCTGCTGCTCTGTCAGCTATCAATGAAACAGTTTGTAAGCTCCTCCCACTGGCCCCAGACCCCGCCTTTACACACACACACACACACACACACACTGAGTGGAGACAATAAAACGAAAGAGAAGAAAAACTTGTGTTGAATAAACTTCATAAAATCTGGACTGTCCCTTTAACTCAGTTAGGTCACATTTAATGTTCTCATTCATCCATTCATCCATTGTCTACTTCTTTATCATCTACATGAGGATCATGTTCAGGTCTCACTCACTCACTTACACACACACACACACACACTCACTCATTCACTCTCTCACACACATTCATTCACTCACACACACACTCACTCACTCTCACACACACACACACTCACTCATTCACTCTCTCGCACACACACATTTTGCATGTAATCCTTATTTTTTTCTTTTCATTTGTTTTTGTTGTGTTTTTTTCTGTTCTTCATTTGTCGTCATGTGACCTGGCTGCAGCCAAACTGCGGCCTGTGGCGGCAGAGGGCGGAGCTAGTAGTCACAGACGGCTGCAGCGCTGCATGAGGAGAGCGCGTAGTCTGCAGCAGCGCCTCCTGCTGGAGGAGCAGCAGCAGCAGCGCCTCCTGCTGGAGGAGCAGGAACAGGAGGAGCCCAGGTACCACCACAGCCAATCAGAAGTCACAGTGGTTTCATTAATGTTCCAAATGTAAATGTTGCGTCGCCCCCTGGTGGACAGCTGATCACAGGTGTTCATGTACATTGATCCTGATCAATAATTGATGAATAACTGACGAATGAATGAATGAACACAGCTCAAAGTTTATTGATACATTGTTATTGATAAATGTGGAAATGATCATGTTCAACTTTCTGATCACTTTGGTTATTGTTAATTGACACGCCCACCCCCTCCCCCCCTCTCTCTCTCTCTCTCTCTCTCTCCCCCTCTCTCTACAGTGAAGAGCCTCTCTCGCTCCAAATACTTCTGACCCACAGAAAAGGCGATCGAGCTGTCAGTCAGGACCAGCAGTCCCCGCCTCTCCTTCCCCCAAAACCATTGTCGTCTGACCTCGCCTCTGTTGCTGTGGCCCCTCCCACTGGTGACAGCAGGACTGTGGGCCCCTGCTCTCTCAATGGAAAGCTCCGAAAATATGAAGCGCCGCCCACTCCACCTAACCCCATGTCTGCACAAGACCCACCCTCACCCAGGCCACACCCCCAAACCTTGTCATCTCTTGGCACCAGCATTGAGAGTCGTGTGTCCATAGTAGCTCCGCCCCCTGTCACATGTTTACACCTGGACACACCTGCTGATGATTTTCCTGTTCCCACTGACTCACTCTCTCAAGCCCCACCTCCTCTTACAAGCCAGTGGGGTCAAAGGTCATCTCCATCCCACAACCCTCACCCCAGAGCCGCCGCCCATCCCGTGGAGCGCTGGGCAGAAAATGTCAACAGATACTACAACACCCAGAATGCAGCAGGAGGAGCAGCAGCAGCGCCCCCTGGTGAGGAGGAGCTGTCAGAGTTGGACTCACTGTACCAGGCCAGTCTGCTGGCTCCCAGCATGCACCGGGGCAGCCGCAGACTCGCTCCTCAGACAAACGCCTACAAATCAGGTAAAAACTGCAGAGTGGAGGTCATGATGACATCATCACATCAATGCCCAGCCCCCTCATTAAACATGTACTGTAGAGGGGAGGGGCTTATAACAGCTACAAATCAGAAGTGATCTGAAACACAACATCAGTAAGCCTGAGTGAGTGTGTGTGTGTGTGTGTGTGTGTCTGTCTCTGTCTGTTTGTGTGTGAATGTGTCGGTGTGTCTGTGTGTGAGTGTGTGTGTGTGTGTCTCTCTGTCTGTTTGTGTGTGTGTGTGAATGTGTCGGTGTGTGTGTGTGTCTCTGTCTGTTTGTGTGAATGTGTCGGTGTGTCTGTGTGTGTGTGTGTCTCTCTGTCTGTTTGTGTGTGTGTGTGAATGTGTCGGTGTGAATGTGTCGGTGTGTGTGTGTGTCTCTGTCTGTTTGTGTGAATGTGTCGGTGTGTCTGTGTGTGAGTGTGTGTGTGTGTGTCTGTTTGTGTGTGAATGTGTCGGTGTGTGAGTGTGTCTGTGTGTGCGAGTGTGTGTGTGTGTCTGTCTGTGCGAGTGTGTGTGTGTGTGTCTGTCTGTTTGTGTGTGTGTGTCTGTCTGTTTGTGTGTGTAGGAGGTTCTGAACGCTCCAAAACACCAACAGCAGAGATGGAGAGAGTCGCCTACAGAACCGTGGTTCCACCTGTGCACAAGGTAACACTGGTTGGACACACCCTCTGTCAAACATTAAAGCCACGCCCATGTAACACAGGAAGTGTTGTGTTTACAGCCTCCACCTGGTGAAGACGAGAACTACAGCGCAGAAAACCTGCGACGCATCGCCCGAACTCTGAGTGGAACCATCATTGGGTCACGACCCAAACACATGGGTGTTTCCTACAGCTGTGTATGACACACACACCGACACACAATAACACACAGATACACAAAGACACAAAGACCAGTGTTGGGCGTCTTACTTTAAAAAAGTAATTAGTTATAGTTACAAATTACTTCTCCCAAAAAGTAATTGAGTTGGTAACTCAGTTACCAAATTGTAAAAGTAATTAGTTACTTAGCAAAGTAACTGACATTATTTTTTATGTTCTATAACGTTCTTTAACATCCTATATGTCAAAGATGTTTATAATACCTGAATGAAGAATAACAATCCTATGTACAGTATTTTAGAACATTTGGTATTTATTTGAACTTTGAATTGAAGGGCACAACTGACACACAAATGTTAACTTGGGTAAAGAGAAACAAAGGAAACATGTGGCCTTTCACTAGTGCAAATCTCTGTATCTGTATACCATTGCACAATAAGCAGGGCACTATCCAACTCTTAAATATTCAGTAAAGTAAAATAAACAATATTCACACACTTTGCATTCAAGTACTAAACCAATACACACAAATGTTTCATTAAGTTAGAGTTGCTCGAGGTTGACGTGGACAAACTCCTTTTCCCCGGACATAGTGTGCACGTTGTAATGTTTAAGGCTACTGACTTTTATTTTGATACACCGGAAATAGGAAGTACGTCATGACATGCTAGGATGTAAACAAACAATGAAGTGTGGCTAGCAGAAGCTCCCAAGGAAACTGCGTGTATCTGAATTTATTGACGACATAACAAGTCACAACACACGTTACATATACATTCTTTCCTTTTACTTCGGTAAGAGAGAAGTAGTGTCGATATTCCCACTTAAAAAACGCTACGCCTCCCCGGCTCGTCGCCATTGTCTCTGTCTTAGCGCGCACAGTGAGACAGCGTGAGCAGGACACCTGTCCACTCAGCCTATCATCGTCGCATTTGCAACGGTGTCGTCATCAATCATCTGCAGCCCTGCTCTCTCCTGGCAGCTGGTGTGTCAGACAGCCACACACCAGCTGCGCTTCATTCAACCCAATTGTAACACAAGTAACACAAGTAACACAAGTAACGCGTCACTTTACATTCTCAGTAACGGTAACAGCGTTGCAACGATAGGAAAAGTAATTCATTAGATTACTACGTTACTGAAAAAATAACGCCGTTAGTAACGCTGTTATACTTAAACGCCTTTACCCCCAACACTGGCAAAGACACACAATAACACACAGATACACAATAACACACAGATACACAATAACAAACAGATACACAAAGACACACAGATACAGAAAGACACACAATAACACACAGGTACACAAAGACACACAATAACACACAGATACACAAAGACACACAGATACACAAAGACACACAATAACACACAGGTACACAAAGACACACAATAACACACAGATACACAATAACTGACACAATAACACACACACAATAACAAACAGATACACAAAGACACACAGATACACAAAGACACACAATAACACACAGGTACACAAAGACACAATAACACACAGATACACAAAGACACACAATAACACACAGGTACACAAATACACACAATAACACGGAGATACACAATAACACACAGATACACAATAACACACAATAACAAGTTTTTTTAATCTCATTTTCTTTCAAATTTCTTCTTTGTTTTTCCCTTCTTCATCTTAAAGGAACCCTCTGGGCAGAACCTAGAGGGTATCGGACACACCCACCTTTACTCCTCCCTCCCCCGTCGCTCCAGCTCCTCCTCCCTGCACCACGGCCCCTCAACTCCTGCTCCACAGCGCCTCCTCCTGTCGACATCACAGCTCCACAGCTCAGGCTTCTCCACCTGGAGACGCACAGGTAACCAGCAGCACCATCAGAACCGCCCCCTCCTCTTGCCCCTCCCTCCTTCAGCCTCATTTATCAGCACAGTCACATGACAGAAGCTCCACCCCCAGATGAGACTCAGGACAGTTCATTTGACCATGACTCAGCATTTGTCATTAAATATTAATATTAAAAATCATAAGATTTTAAAGGGACAGTTCAGACTGAGAGCACCCCCTGTGTCTAGAAGCAGTACTTCATACAAGCACACAAAAAAACCTGAAGTATCCCTTTAAGAAGATATGTCAAGTTTCTATGAGATCATGTTTGACAAACTCTGCTCCTGCTCTTCCTCCTCTTCCTCGTCAGGAGTTGGACCGAGTGTCCAGTCTGACCGACATCAAACTCTCCTCTGGGGTCCAAAGGTCAACAGAGTTCTGCTGAGTCATGCTAAGCTGCCCCAGGATACTCGCCATGCTCCGCCTTCTTGCTCCTTGTCCTCCTCCCTCCCCAGACCCAGAGCATGCTCAAGCTCCGCCCTCCCTCCTGGTCCACAGAGTCTGTATGCCACACTGACACGCCCCCGCCGTTCCACCACGACTAACGGTCACCATGGTGAGGTCAGCAGGTCAGGTCACTGCCCTCGTCAGCAGCTCAGGTCGCCAGGTGAAGGCCCCGCCCAGCCTATGCGCCTGGACGTGCCCCCTGAGGGTGACTGGCGTCATGATGCTGAGTACAGTACTGTGAAGCCCCGCCCCTCCTGTGACCTCCGTGACTCTCTCCGCCGGCTCCCTCCTCCTCGGATCTGCTTGCTCTGTCGACAACTTCCTGCTGAGCTGCCACGCCCACTCTACTGTACCTGCAGCGCTGACGTGACTCAGCTCCGCCCACTCAGCTGATCTGACCTGAAGAGAAGATACGAGGAGTTCTGTGAAACGTGACGCGGTCAGAGCGCCTCCAGCTGCTGAGGACATTAAAAATACATCTGTTTAAGTCCATGATGTTAGGACATGAGGACGTCTTTGTCTCACTGTGAGACAAACGTTTGTAAACCACTCCCACAACAAAGTCCAGAGAGAAAATCAGTGATTTTAGGAGCTGCTGGTCCTCTGCTGCCTCGTGTGGTCACTTTGTGTCACTGAGTTTAGTCTAAATGAAATATTTCAAATGCTTAATTCTCTTAAATAAGATGTTATAGCTCAGTGATGAAAATCAGGGCTTTTCTCTGTGGACTTTGGTGTGGGAGAGTGAGCACTTTCAAAGTAACACAATGCAGGAGTCGCTCTCTGGCTCCCCCTACAGTTGTTCATAACAACGGTGGTGAAGTTGGGATCATGTGTTCAGAGCACGGATCTTTGCAGGGAATTGGTCCTGGAAAAGTCCTTGAATTTGATATGAACCAAGGTGTGGGAACCCTGATATACAAGCTAACATATACTGATATGTAACTTAAATATAAGTGATTTAACAAACCAAGAGATGACAAGTTAACTAGTTACACTAACTAGTCCAACAGAACCAGCTCGTCCTCCGCTCTTATTCTGCCACTGTCCTTAACCTTCTCAAAGATGAACACATGACTCCTCCCCCTCACTGTCACCTTGTTTACTTCCTTGTTGACAGTGAGGGGGAGGAGTCTAGCAGTTGTCACTTTAAATGATGTCCTGTATGTGTTGTTGGACACAGGAAGTCCTCACACCTCATCACAGGAAGTCCTGGTCATAAACTTCTGTTAATAGTCATGAGTCAATTAAACAGATTATAATCTGACTATACTCCAGAATTATAGGCCTAATCTACTATTCTACAGCAAAGTTTGCCTCCTTCTCTGTGAAGCCCCACCTTCTCTGTGAAGCCCCGCCTCCTCATCTCTGCTTTCTCTTTGTTTGAGGATTTTAGATGAATAGCTATGAGCTTTTTTTTTTTAAGGTTTGCAGCTTATATGTAGCATGGTGTTTTATTTTGGCTGAGTCGCTGAGTTATAATAACAACAATGATAATAATAATGATTATATGCTGATGTTTATTAAAGCAGTGACTCTGACTCCTCCCACCTGGTGCTCCAGGTGAGTTTAAACAAACACACCTGAAGTCTCTGCTCAGAATATACTTATATTTTCACTTAAAGGGATGAAGTAGAACATGAATAAATGAACATATACAATATATATATATATATATATATATAAGAAATGTAACTGTTTCATTTGTAAAATTGATATGTAGAAACGTTCATCTTTGTATTTTTCAGGTTTCACTTAAAACGTGTCAATCATTTTCTTTTTAAATTTTCATCCTTTGATTTGCTGTTTTATTATTTTTCTTCACTGTAGAGTCGACAAAGCTGAGGATTAAAATGTTTGAAGGAAAAGTTTCTGCTCTTTTAGATGATTATTATTATTATCATAAAATAAACCTGTGCAGATTAAAGGTTTTTAAACTACAAACTCGTTCAGATTATTTATATAAATATATACAGATGTGCAAAATATGTCAAAGATTCAACTACTGAAGAACTTCAACATTATTCCAAGACATTTTCATGTTAATCAAGTTTAATCTGAGATTAAAACAGATTACCAGTCTGATAAAAAGAAGGAAAATCATATAAATTGACATGTGATCAGTGAACTTTAAATATCATGTAAATCTCTGCTGCCACCATGTGGTGAGGATGTTTAGTTTAGACGTGTGAAACTGAGCTCAGTTAATTAAAAAAACTTGATTAAAATGATTTTATTTTCATTTGAGTGATTTAATATTGATTTGTAAAATCAAAAGAGTTCCAGCTCTTCCACTGGAGGCAGCACTGAGCAAAAACACCTGCTTTCATTTTGGATGTAAACACTTCAACGTTACTTTCTCTGAATGAAATCAGACGTTTGTTCTTAATGTTTGTTTTAAAAATTCAAAATTCAACTTTCCCAGTGGAAACACCCGAACCAGATAATCCAGAACCAGATAATCCAGAACCAGATAATCCCGAACCAGATAATCCCGAACCAGATAATCCATCATCAGATAATCCAGAACCAGATAATCCAGAACCAGATAATCCAGCATCTGATAATCCAATGAAATTGAGAGAAAAGGCTGTTCTTTTTTTAGTTTTGTCAGCTGTCAATCATAATTTGTCATAATTTAATCAATAATTAAAACCAAAGTGTAAAGAGAAAAAAAACCTTGGGGGGGCGCGACTTATGACAGTGCAGCCTGCCACCAGGGGGCGAGCTGTCTAAACATTTGTATTGTCCTCACATCTCCAGTCTAAGCTAGTTTAAGATAAACACCTCCGGACTAAACCGGTGGAGCAGAGGAAGAAGGGTTGATGGTTTGATTCCCGCTGGTTTGTGCTTCTGTCATCAAACAACATCGAGTTCTCCTCCTGTGCTCAGCTGAGTGTTCCACAGCGCCCTCAGGTGGTGCGATGCAGTAATAACCCAGTGAAGACGTTGTCCTCTGAATCCGCCCATGCCCCGCCCCTCAGTTCCAGCCATATCTCCTCCCCTTTCCTCAGCCGCAGGAGTGCCACAGATGTGGCTGGCCCCCCCGCTGCTGTCACATTCTGTCGGTTTAGAGACACTGAAACCCCGCCCACCTTCCTGAGGACCACATGGGCGGAGCCAGACTTTAGATTGAAGGTGAGGATGAAGACGTAGACCCCGTCCACTGGAGCAGTGAAGGTGCCGGTGTCGGAGTGAAAATGTCCTGGGTTCAGAGACGTGTCAAACATCACCGCGCTGTTTGAAATCCTCAGAGACGCCACAAACATCACGGAGTCTTCTGACAAAAGAGCGCCACCTGGAGAGAGAAGCAGGAACAACATGTGTGTCCTCTGGTTGTCCACATGTCCTTATCATGTGTCATGAGTGTTTTATGAAAGTCACTCACCAGGTAAATCCCTCCTGTTTCTATTGTTTCCTCTTCTTCCTGGCTCCTCCCCTCCTCCTCTGGCTCCTCCTCTCTTTCTCTCTTTCTTAGTTTTTTGGTTCTTCACCAGTTGCCACACTTGATCCAGATCCAGCGCTGCGTCTGATGCCACCAGGACGTCAGTGTTAGTGAAGACATTCTTGAAGACCCTCAGATGTTCCTCAAGGCCTCTCTTCAGCCATGTCACCTCCTCCTGCAGTTTGGACAGCACCTCCCTCTCCGTGGAGGAGCTGGGACAGGGACAGGGTTTGTCCTCCAGCTGCTTCACCTTCAGCTCCAGGTCCTGCACCATCTTTTCCAGGTTCCACAGATCACTGCCGTCTCCCTCATGCTCCGGACGCCTCTCGTCAGGGCGCAGGAAGAGCTGCTGCTCCCGGGCTGCTTCTTCGCTGTTGCTCCTCCTCCTCGTACCACCAGGAATCTGGTCATGGGGGAAGAGGAGGGAGGAGGAGAAGGAGGGTTGGTCAGCAGATGGCACCTCCTCCCGGCCTCCTGTGAACAGAAGCAGTCGTGTTTTCAGTGATTCTCAGCAGCAGAGGGCGCTCACAGCACTAATGGAAGTACCTGCTCTGCTGCTCAGCAGTGACGCGATGCTCAGGCTGTGTCCTCTCAGTTCCTCCTGCAGGTTCCTCAGCTGCTCCTTCAGGGCTGGGATGGACTGGGCCTCCTGGTCCTGGACCGGCCACTCCAGGAACTCCAGCACCTCTTCACCCAGGAGAAGCTCCAGCACGTCGCTGTGTCTGATGGCGTCTCTGAGCAGAGAGTCGAAGGAGCCGGACATTTTTTGCAGGTCCTTCCTCAGCTGCTCGTCGCTCCGCTTCAGAACGCTCACCTCGGCCACGCTGAGGCTCAGCTGCCTCACAGTCTGGTTCAGAGTCTGGCTCAGAGTCCAGCTCCTGGTCTGCTCCAACACCACAGACTCCTTCACCTACAGGGTCAGGGTCAGGGTCAGGGTTAGAGAGAGAGAGAGAGAGAGAGAGAGAGAGAGAGAGTGTGAGTGAGTGAGTGAGTGAGTGTCTGTGTGAGAGTCTGTGTGTGTGTGTGCGTGTGTGTGTGTGTGTGAGTGTGTGTGTGTTTTCATACCAGCTGAAGACCACGTTGAAGCGCCTCTACCGCCGGCTCCCAGTCATTGGCCCTGTCCCACTGCTCCACCCCTCCATCATCATCTGCTTCCAGGGCTAATCTGTTCTCATTGGCCAGGGCTGTCACATTGGCCACGCCCCTCTCCAGCTGAACCACGGCGGCGGTCAGTGCCTTGCAGTCACAGTCCGGGGCAGAGTGGTTGCGGTAGAGGGCGGTAAACAGGTAATCTATGTCCACGTCCACCTCCTGCAGGTGCTTGTTGTGCTGAGTCATGTTCCGTGTCAGCTCGTCCACCTTCTTCAGGACGCCCACCTTAGCCTCTTCCACCTCCAGACCCGTCTCCATGAACAGGACCTGACTGCGACGAGCAGTCTGGTTGATCAGCTTGTCCAGACCCGTCAGGTCAAACCTGAGTCTCTGGATGTTTCCTGAGGTCACGTCCACGTCCTCTGTCAGCCCGCCCACCTGCACCAGCCAATCACAGAGGAGCATTTAGTCACAAGAACATGAAGAGACTTTGTGTTTTTAGAAGGACAGAGGTCACAGGTCACTTTATTACGTACTGTAAAGTGACCAGTGACATGAACATGAACTGTCCCTTTAAAACAGGAGGACTAAGCTCCGC